>NW_015091678.1:10856-57537 GCF_001431845.1 Calidris pugnax | reverse complement strand
CAACCTCCCTCCCTAGTCCCCTGGGTTTTACCGGTAGGTGTGGATGGGGAGTGGGTAAGCCCGCGCGCTCTCCCTCTTTTCCCTGAGCCGTGCTCAACCTCCCTCCCTAGTCCCCTGGGTTTTACCGGTAGGTGTGGATGGGGAGTGGTATTTCTTGTGTTCGTGAAGAAATGAAAGGTCGGGGTAACTGCCTTCAATTCAGGGCACGCCTTTATCTGCGTACTCCTTGGTTTCTCAGTTGTCACAGGTTGTATTTCGCAGGAGGTGTTTTGTCTGCAATTCTCGCGTTATCTAGAATCGTATGAATTTGTTATTGTTATACTATGTCTAGAATGAGATTCGCTGAGAGCGTCGAAATTAACACTTGCAGCTGGACATAGTTCATTTTTTATCTACTTTTTTGCAACTGTATACTTGGACCTCATTAATACCCGGACACAAACGATTTCTTTAATGTTTTTTCGGTATTGGACGCCAGAAGGAAACTTGCGTGTGGCTCCATTAATGAAAAGAGAACGATTCTTCATCCGTAGTAATAGAAGAGAGTGTCGCCCACGTTTATGGCGAATGCTGCAGCAGAAACGGCAGAAATGTTAGCAGTAGTGGGACGGGGTATCTTTGCATGTTAGGGGAGTGTTGATCCTTGTTTCCGTGAGGGAATGAACGGGGTATCCCCCTTTCCATGCGCAGGAGGAATCAAACAGCAGCACTTCGTGGTTCTTCGGTGGTCAGTGGCTCAGGTTCAGCTGAGAGGTTTTGACTGCAACTCTCCTATGAGTTAGAACGGAAAATGTGATGGACGCTTGGTGTTAGAGATTGATGCTGTTTCGGAAAGGAAAGGTGCGTCATCAGTGAAGAAGTTACAGGTTGGTCCTTTTCACTGTCGCTGAATGTTCCTCCTTTCCTCCTCTTTGGCCGTTTACCCTCTCGTCTTTTGGACGAAGGTGTTGCCGAAATGACAGCATTAATGGGATGGATGAATTTTATCCAGGCAAGATTTTCCGAAGTTTTCTGTGCAGTTATTTATCATGTTTTCCTTCCGTCTTGGGTGGTAGTTCGCTCTTTTTTACCATTCGTGATCTATTTGTCATAACCTGCTGAAGGTATATAACGGAATCTCGAGAAAACAATATATAACCGCGTTTAGCATTTCGGAACTTCCTTCAAGACTTCTTTTCGTCTCCCTTATTCCCAAAGAGGAGTGCTTGGACCTGGTTCATTGCGCTTACAGGGCAATACTAGACTGAGCAATTCGGTCTCTCAGCCTCTTTCTTGAAACATTTGTTGCATTCGCATGGCGGAGACCTGAGGACACAGATAAAATGAAAATCTCAAAATGACAGCCTTAAGACACTTGAATAAATTCCGTTCTCCGCATCATTCAACCTATCGAATTACGTGATTAAATTTAATATGTGCTCTTAAAAAGGGAAACCACACTTAAGGTCCTTCAACTTTCCTTTTCCAGTGTTAGCGGTCCCTGTAAACGTACTAACGCTTTAGTGTGATTCAGTTTAGAAGGGGAGAGCTCTATCGCTGAGAACATGCGTTAATGGACAAGGAAATACTCAAAACTCAAAACGTTAGTTTGGGGTGTGCAGCCGTCCTACAGTATTTGGTGGAATAACTGTCCTACCAACATGAAGATGCAAGAATTAGATGAATGCTTTACTAATAAGAATCATTATCTTACACCGTGGTTAAAAAATATAAAAAAAAAAAAAAAAGCTGAAACTCTTCTAAAAAAAAATAAGGACGTTTAAAAATTTTAAAAATTAAAAAAAAAAAAAAAAGCGCACGGGTAAGTGAGCCTATAGCTCTCGTCGTCCGAGATGGGGTGGATCTAAATATCACGTTTTCTATAGCAGGGCCCGTTTTCTTTTACTGTCCAGTCATACAGGCATGACTGCTGCAAGGGTTCCTGATGGGGACTGCGCTTTAAGACGAATCGGAGAAGACTCGTAATATATTAACAAAAAATATTTTAAGTTACATCTGTCGCCATGAGAAAGTAATTTTTCCCGAGCGGTAGAAATGAACATACATAGTTAAAGAAAGAATGGCTTAGGGAAAAGGCAATGCCGGAAATCACGGATCTCCGTTTGAAGAAGGATGTTCCTTTGATCTATTAGTCGGGATGTGGGGAATTAATGCGGCGGTGTGACGGGCTTTTCCTCTGCGTAAAGGGTGAGAGAAACGATATTCGAGAACGACCTCTACAAAGAGCTGCGCAATTCTTGATGGGGATTGTGCTGTTGGACTAAGGGAGGGTCCCAGGACTTTACAGGTAATATATTACTGTACCTCTGTCGCCATTAGCAGTTTATTTTCCCCGGCTGGTGGAAATACAGCGGGAGGCCTCTGCTTTCCTGCTGTTCGTAATCGCATCGAAGGTCAAAAAAGTGATGGATCGTCTGTAAAAAAGACATGGGAGGAGATCCCCGGGTGTCAGGGAAGCGCTGTCTCCGTGGCGAGTGTCCCGTCGGCGCGAGTTGCCCGTGGGAAAGGCGGGCGGGCAGCGGCGGGCAGCGCTCGGTGGCTGCAGTGCCGGGAGGAGGCTGCGGGCGCCGCTGTTGACCGAGGAGGAGCGAGAGGAAGGCCGGAGCGCTGCAGGCAGCCCCGCCCGCTGCGGCCCGGCTCGATCGCTCGCCCGATCGCTGGCTGGCTGGTTTGCTGGGCGGGCGAGCGTTCTGCGATCGTCCCCGCGGTGCGGAGCCGTGGTGCAGCGAGGCGGAGGGTCCGGCGGCAGCGGCCGGGAGCGGCGAGACGGTGACGGAGCCGAAGCCGGATCGGTAGCCGGATCGGGAGGCGGAAGAGCGGTCGGCGGTGTTGCGGTGCCGGCGGTGGGGCGGCGGAGATGTGGTCGGCGGGGAGGCGGTGGGTCCGGCGGGAGCGAGCCCTGCTGTGGTGCGTCCTGTTGGCGGCGTGGGAGGCGGCGTGGGGTCAGCTGCGCTACTCGATTCCCGAGGAGATGCCGAAGGGCTCGTTCGTGGGCGACGTGGCCAAGGACCCTCTGAGGGACGCGCAGGACCCGGACGTGGGTCGGAATTCCCTGCAGAGCTACGAGCTGAGCGGCGACGAGCACTTCTCGCTGGCCGTGCAGGCGGGCCCCGGCGGGGAGCAGCGTCCCGAGCTGGTGCTGGCGAAGGCGCTGGACCGGGAGGAGGCGGCGTTTCACGAGCTGGTGCTGAGGGCGAGCGACGGCGGAGAGCCGCGGCGGACGGGCACGGCGCGGATCCGCGTGTCGGTGCTGGACGCCAACGACAACGCGCCCGCGTTCAGCCAGGCGGAGTACACGGTGCGTGTGGCGGAGGACGTGCCCGTGGGCTCCGTCCTCGTCACCGTCACGGCCACCGACGCCGACGAGGGCATGAACGGGGACGTCAAGTATTCGTTCAAGAAGCTTATGGATCAGGCATCGCAGATTTTCGAGCTGGAGGCAGCGACGGGTGAAGTCAGACTGGTGCGGAGCCTGGACTTCGAAGAAGGCAACTCGTACGAACTGGAGGTGCAGGCACGGGACGGCGGCGAACTTTTCGACACTGCGAAAGTTGTGATCACTGTGACCGACGTGAACGACAACACGCCCGAGATTTCGGTGCGGTCGGCGCTGAGCGAAATCTCAGAGGACGCCCCGCCGGGGACGGTGGTGGCCCTGCTGCACGTCCATGACCCGGACTCCGGACTCAACGGGCAGGTGCGTTGCAGCGTCGCCGAGAGCCTCCCGTTCCGTCTGGAGAAGAGCTTTGAGGACTACTACCGCGTGGTGACGGCGCGGGAGCTGGACCGCGAGGAGGTGTCGGAGTACAACGTGACGGTGCGGGCGGCGGACGGCGGGTCGCCGCCGCTGCGGAGCAGCGCGGTGCTGGCGCTGCGGGTGCTGGACGTGAACGACAACGCGCCGGTGTTCGCGGAGGCGCGGTACAGCGCGCGGGTGCCCGAGAACAACGCGGCGGGCGCGCTGCTGCTGAGGGTGCGGGCGCGGGACGCGGACTGGGGCGCGAACGCGCGCGTGCGGTACCGGCTGTGGGAGGGGCGGGTGCGGGGCGCGCCGCTGTCGTCGTACGTGTCGGTGCAGGCGGAGACGGGCGCGCTGTACGCGCTGCGCTCCTTCGACTACGAGGAGGTGCGCGAGGTGGGGCTGTGGGTGGGGGCGGAGGACGGCGGCGCGCCGGCGCTGAGCAGCAACGTGTCGGTGCGGCTGGAGATCGTGGACGAGAACGACAACGCGCCGCAGGTGCTGTACCCGCCGCCGGCGCCAGCGGGCTCGGGCTCGGGCTCGGGCTGGGGCTCGGTGTCGGGGTGGTGGTCGGGCGTGGAGCTGTGGCCGCGGTCGGCGGAGCCCGGGTCGCTGGTGGCCAAGGTGGTGGCGGTGGACGCGGACGCGGGTCAGAACGCGTGGCTGTCGTACGAGCTGGCCAAGGCGACGGAGCCGGGTCTGTTCCGCGTGGGGCTGCACAGCGGCGAGGTGCGGACGGCGCGGTTGCCGCTGGCCCGCGACGCGGCGCGGCAGAGCCTGGTGGTGGTGGTGAAGGACCACGGGCGGCCGGCGCTGTCGGCCACGGCCACGCTGAGGGTGGTGCTGGGCGAGAGCGTGGCCGAGCTGCTGTCGGAGCTGGGCAGCGCGGCGGCGGCGGCGCCGGGCGAGCCGGGCGGCAGCCTGACGCGCTGGCTGGTGCTGGCCGTGGCGGCCGTCTCCTGCCTCTTCCTCGCCTTCCTGCTGCTGCTGCTGGCGCTGCGCCTGCGCCGCTGGCGCCGCTCGCAGCTGCCGGCGGCGGGCAGCGGCGCCTTGCGCGGCGTCCCGGCCTCGCACTTCGTGGGCATCGACGGCGTCCGCGCCTTCCTGCGCTCCTACTCGCACGAGGTCTCGCTCACCGCCGACTCGCGCAAGAGCCAGCTGCGCTTCTCGGGCGGCAGCTGCTGCGACACCCTGCCGGCCCGCCCGCCGCCCGACGAGCCCGCGCCGCCGCTGCTCCCCGAGGACGCTGACGGCGCCCGCCGCGACGACCCCGCCGCTCCCCCGGTGAGTTGTGATCAAGTGCCTCTTGCTCCGGGGAGTTGAACGTGGGATCGTTGTTCAGTGTTGCACTTGTTAGGGGAGTCAAGAGAAACGGGGCTGCTATTGTCTTCAGTTTCGTAGCTCCACCACGCTTCCCTCTCGCGATTCTCTGTCCTTGCTGTCCTGTGCTCTCTGTCCCGCCTCGGGAGGTATAGTTATGAGGAAGGCAAAGCTTGGTTCATGAGCGCACTGTCCTGGTGCCTTTTTCTCCGGCGGATGATTGTGGGCTAATTGCTCAGCGTTCAAACGCTTGTTGTGGGAGTCAGGAGAAATGGGGCTGCTGTTTTCTGGAGCTTCCTTAGTGCGCAGCTTTGTGTTCCTATCATGTACCCACTTGTTTCTCATTTTGCCCCCTGATTCCTGTGTGGGATGAGCGTGTCTTGAAACCAACTGCTAATAGGGCCATGTATAACTTCAGTGCTCATCGGTTCTTCTCTTCTCAGCAGAATTTTCTGTTTCTCTATGACAATGGAGGGAGCAAGGAAATGTCTTTGTATTCGTGCATGATTTTGTCTTTGAACTGTGTACAACGGTGGAGGAATGGGCTAGACAACAACTGATTCCTTGTTGAAGGCTTGTCTGCCTGTTGTGAAGATGAAATCAAATCATCGAAGTTGTGACTATGTCCAAAATCTCTGGTTGAAGAGATATATATCTCATGGGAGATATATTTAGATTGTCTTTTAAGGTTGACTGATTTAAAAGAGTTGGATGTGTCTTGTCTTTAGAATACATGCATATGAGGGCAGGAGGGGAGTGATTCACGATATTGGGAGAAGTGTAAGCAAGGGGGTTTGGCCCTGTGCTGGTGTTCGCTGACCCAGCCTCTCCTGGAGGACCAGTTCACATTTACATTTAGACTCTTGATGTTTCTTCTGTGAAGCAGTGAGTGCATGATTGTATCTTCCTTCTCAGTATGGAGATGTGAAGATATACGTGCAAGAAGTTTGCTGTGTGGTAGCATTGCATGTTGAAGAGAAATGGTCTGGCTCACTGGCCTTTCCTCTCATGTGCTTTCAAATTATATGGCTTAAAGAACACTATGCGAGTTTTGAAGAGTTGGAGATGAGAATCATGGGAGCTGTGCATGAGGGGCACCAGACTTAGGTGTGCTCCTTTCCCTGTTCAGTGTCCACCTGTAGTATCATGCAACGCGAGATTCATCTTCCCAAAGAAATGTGGCTAGAGGACATGTGATTCCCGCTGTCTTGGGAGCCCTGGGAGGTCATTTCTTTGCTTTTGCAGGTGGTCGTCAATTTTTAACTAATACTGGATTATGTATTTATGACAAGCACAATAATCGGAGCTTTGGGAAGAACAAACTCTGCAATTTCTTCCTCCTAAATACCTGAATTGTGTTCGTACTGTAACTGCCATCATCTGGAATAGTGTGTTGTGATTCCTTATTTTCTACAGTTGTTTACTTCTTACCTTGTTCATTTCAGTAATCTGAATCTGGGCTTTTGAATCTGATAATGTGTGGAAGATCTCACCTGTTACATTTGTCGGAATGTCCCGTACATGCCTTTCATGTTTACAGCTGTCAAAACATACGGACATGCTTCCTTAAAATGTCAACTGTCAAATGTCAAAGTTGTGAAGTGTTGGAGATGAGAGTTGTGGGAGCTGTACATGAGGGTCACAAGAGATATGTTTCCTCCTTTCCTTGTTCAGTGTCCAGCTGTAATATCATGTAATGCAAGATTCATCTTCCCAAAGAAATTGAGTGAGAAGACAAGTTATTCTGGCTGTACTGGAAGGCCTGGGAAGTTGTTCTGGTTTTGCAGGTTCTTGTCAATTCTTAACTAACAGTGAATTTTGTACTTATCAGAAACTGCATAATGAGAGCTTCGGGAAGAGCAAACTGTGTATTTTCTACTGACTAAATACCAGAATTATGGGCCTACCCTATGTTCCCTAACCTAGAAAAGTATGTTCTGTTGACTTCTTTGTCTGCATGTGTTAACTTCTTGCATTGCTCATTGCATTGACTGGAAGGTGGGCCTCTGTATCCAGTAATATGTGGAAGATCTCACCTGTTTTATCTGACTGTCCCATGCATGCCTTTCCTGTTTACAACTGTAAAGAGATAGACTTCCATAGACATGTTTCCTTAAAATGTTAACTGGACAAATGCTCTTGCTTCTCATACACATGGTGAGAAGTCAGATACTATCCATAGTAAGGAGAAGTTGTCTGTGCAATTTTTCTTTGGATGGAGTCTACGTGCAACTTATGAAGATCAATGACAATGATGTGAGCTGTGAAGGCTTTGAGAACAGTCTTGTAGGTGCTGTATGTGAGGAGGTATCAGTAGAGACACGGCATGTGTTTTGCTAATTCCCAAGGTTCATTGCTTGTGTACAGTGAGTCTGAAGGTGTCTTATTTTGGAATATCACACTGCTCAGATTCCAGCTGGCCAAGGGGTGAGTTGATCAGTTTGCTTTCCTGTTGCATGACATTTCCTGTGAATCCCAGCTATTGAGCACAGATGTAGAATTTGCATTGAGGTTTGGGAATGAGTTGCCTTCCACATTGCCCAATGTTCTGAAGTAACATGATGGTATCTCTGAGTTGATACTTTGTCCTTATTGGAGCTGCATATCATTTATGCACTTGCGAACGTTTATTGCTTCTTCAAACTATTGTGATGATCCCAGAAATCTCTGCATGTGTTGTCATTTTGATCCTCATTCTCAGTAAGGAGAAGTTGTATGTGCAGCTTTTCTACAATGGTATCTGTCTGCAAAGGCAGTTTTGTGGTGTGTGATGTGTGGGTAGGGTGAAAAATTGTGTCTCTGCAGAGATAGTGCAGGTGAAAATGTTCCCTGTGGTATAATTTGAAATGTCAAAAAGATGTAAAGATGGTGTAAAAGTTCAGTCTGTCCTAGCTGTTGTATGAGGCCCACAGCTGAGGTTCCATGCATTTTCCTCTTTTATATTCTCCAAAGAAATTACTTTGAGGATCTGTGGCTCTGGTCTTTGGTGTGAGCTCCTGTGGACTTCTTACCAACTAGATAAAATTCTGGTGTTCCTGTTACAGCCGACATGATCTGAAATGTTAGGCCCTTATTCCTTCGCTTCTGCAGGTTTTTGATTCTTCCTTGGTTATTTTTGCCCAGGTGTGAAGCTGGTCCTCGTTGTGGCTAGTAATCCCTACACTATTTAAAAAATCTCTTATACTTGTGGGGTTAGAGGAGCAGATTTTATTCACAGCCTGTAGGTGTTCAGCTGCCAAGATGAATACTTTGATAGACCTCAGTTTCCCTAAGATGTCTCTGAATGAAACGCTCTTTGTCCCGTGGCTGCCATATGGCCAAAACATTGGCTACTGTCCCTGGTGCAACTGAAGGCTGTGAATGCAGAGCAAGAAGGGTGAGAGGCTGGCTCTGAACCATGAAAACAGATGGGTCTTTGGGTTGCTTTGAGTGAGCAATGGTTGGATTTCATGCCTGGTGCCAAGGCCTTTGCCATTCATGTCGTGATCCTGGCAAGGATTATATGAGGATAGGATGGAGAGAGAGAGGAATATTGCCCCTCTGCATATGTTCACTGTCCCAGTCTCTCCCGGAGGACTGCTTCCCTTTTATTCTTAGACTCTTGATGGTTTTCCTTTCTGAAGTGAACTGAGCAGAGAAATATAATTTTCTTCTTAGGATGAAGATGTGAAGATATGTATGTGAATTCTATGTTCAATGGCAACCTGGCTTGTATCAGGAATAGCGTGGCCAGCAGGAATAGGGAAGTCATCGTGCCTCTGTACTGGGCACTGGTGAGGCCTCACCTTGAGTACTGTGTTCAGTTCTGGGCCCCTCACTACAGGAAGGACATGGAAGTGCTGGAGCATATCCAGAGGAGAGCCACCAAGCTGGTGAGGGTCTAGAGAACAAGTCATATGAGGAGAGGCTGAGGGAACTGGGCATGTTTAGTTTGGAGAAGAGGAGGCTGAGGGGATACCTCATTGCCCTCTACAACTACCTGACAGGAGGTTGTAGAGAGGTGGGGGTTGGCCTCCCAAGTGAATAATGACAGGAGCAGAGGAAATGATCTAAAGTTGCGTCAGGGGAGGTTTAGATTAGGTATTAGGAAGAATGACTTTCCTGAGAGGGGGGTGAGGCACTGGAACAGCCTGCCCAGGGAGGTGGTGGAGGTTTATAAGAAATATAAGAAATGTTTGTTTGCTTTTGGGGTGGGTGGTTTGGTTTTGCTTGGTTTGGTTTTGTTTTGTTTTGTCCAGGTGTGGAACTGGGCCTCATTGTGGCTGGTAACCCTTAAAACATTGAAATAGCTTTTATAGTTGCTGGGTTGGAGAAGTAGTTTCCATCCAAACCTTGAAAGTGTACAGCTGCCAAGACAAAGCTGAGCGCTGTTTCTTTTCATGCCTGGTGCCAAGGCCTGTGCCTTGTTTTTTGTTATTCTGGTTTCCTTGCCCTGAAATGCAATGATAGTCCTCCACCACTAAAGTGTTTGTGCAACATCTGTGCACACAGAACAATGATGCATGAGTAGAACAGCTTATAATTCTTGTGTGAAAGTTCTTTTATCCATCTGTGTCTCCCTGTAACATTGTGATGTAGAATTTCTTCATATTTGGATTTACACTTTCTTTGGGACCTTTGTTTTCTGGAAGGTTGCGGTTCACTTCCCAGTGAGTTTCTCTGAAAACACTTTATCTTCTAGTGCCCATTGCCTTGTTTGTCTGGTTTATAGTTTGGGTTTTTTTTCTTATCTTTGTTTCCTATGTATGTAGGTTTATTTGGAATTATCAGCATGGCTTCATCTAGCAATGTGTCACGTGTTAGTGCCTCTTGCTCATGCTACAGTGAGTATGAAAGGCAGGAGAATGGAGGGTGTCTTTGTCTTCTGTTGTTGCTGGGAGAAAAAGATGTAAACATGACCTTAGTAGAAGTTGCATCTCTGTGGAACAGTGTGTGTGATAAAAGAGGGGAGGAGATTGCACCTAACCGGCTAGTTTCATGACGTAGTCTCTGCTGTGTGATCACTCCTCTTTTATTTTAGGCATTTCTCATTCTTAAGCTTTAGAATAATTCTGTTTCTTCTCAGAATGGTTGTGAGCAGATAAAAGTACTTCCCTTCTTGGTGTGCTCATAGTGTATTATCCTTTCATGAGATGTTTTTGCCAATTACGAGGGGGGTCAGACTCAAACCTGCCAGCTGTGTAGGGTTGTAAAGAAGAGAGGTGAGCTCTGAAGGAGTTGAGGTTCTTCAGCCTGGAGAACAGAAGGCTTTGGGGAAACTTTATTATGCCTTTTCAATACATAAAGGGGACTAATAAGAAAGATGGAGAGAGCCTTTTTCCCATGGCCAGCTGGGACAGGAAAAGGGGCAACAGTTTTAAATTGAAAGAGGGTAGATTTTGATTGGACTTAAAGAAGATTTTTTTTTTTTCTTTTAAAGAGAATGCTGAGACACTGGAGCAGGTGGCCTAGAGAACTTGTGGATGTGCCAACAGTGGAAGGGTTCAAGGTCAGGTTGGAGGGGGTTTATGCAATGTGATGTAGCGAAGGCTGTCACAGGCCATGGCAGAAGAGTGAACTAGATGATCATTAAAGGTCCCATTCAATACAAACCATTCTATGGTTCTATGAAAGATGTGACATGACTTTGCACTTTCCCATTGTCATGCTCTCAAGTATGGAGATGTAAAAGAAGGAAATTTTGTGAAACAGTAGTGTGAAAAAAAAAATGAACGTTGTTCTGCTACCTTAGCATAGAGCTATACACACCATATAATTATTCCAGTGTATTTGTTCTTCTACCTAAAAGAAAAATCAACAGTGTGACAAACGTCAGAGCTACATGAGCAAAAGGAAGAAATGCAGGGAAACCCTTGGCAGACTCCACATGAAAGGACTGAAAAGACATTTGCACCATACTTTTTCTCATTACTTATTTCTTATTGGAACATCATTGTTTCCTTCTGGCTATTCTTGCCATATAAGGAAGACAGATTTGAAAATACCTGAAGGAGTAATAAAATCTCCAATTGTCTTTCCAAGCTATAACATCGTTTCTTCCTCTATTACTTTTCTCTGGACAAAACAAGCAGTTGTGTTGTTTTATTTATTGTACTGCCACAAATATTTCCTACCGACGACTGACATTGAAAGAGATGACCTAAAAGTACGCGACAGCGCACCTCACTTTTAAAAGCCTTTGGAGTTTCAGCAAAATAGTGCCCCTGCGCTTACTGATTCTGATAAAAGAGAGACCCCAAAGCTGGGGGCAGCCAGTAAACACCGGCCGAAAGCCCGGACCCCCGGCAGCGCGGTCACCGGCCGCCTGCAGTATCGTGGCGGCGCCTCCGGGTGCCGCTGTTGGCCGACGGGGAGCGGCGCTGGAGCCGCAGCCGCAGCCGGAGCCGGCGCAGCGTCAGGAGGGAGGAGCGCGGCGAGCGCTGGCGAGAATGGCGGTCGGTGAGAGGCAGCGGGAGAGTGGGAGCCGGCGGCGAGCAGGCGGGCGAGTGCTGGTGCTGCTGCTGGGCGCTTTGCTGCTGGGCTTGTGCTGCCGGGCGGCGGCGGCGGCGGCGTCGGAGCGGATCCGCTACGCCATCCCCGAGGAGCTGGGCAGAGGGTCGCTGGTGGGGCCGCTGGCGCGGGACCTGGGGCTGAGCCCGGCGGAGCTGCCGGCGCGCAAGCTGCGTCTCAGCGCGGAGAAGCAATACTTCGGCGTGAGCGGGGAGAGCGGGAACCTGTACGTGAGCGAGAGGCTGGACCGGGAGGAGATGTGCGGCGAGTCGGCGTCCTGCTCCGTCAGCTTCGAGGCGCTGGTGCAGAACCCGCTCAACGTTTTCCACGTCGAGGTGGCCATCCAGGACGTCAACGACAACGCGCCGACCTTCAGCAAGGCTGCTCTCGACCTCGAGATCACAGAGTTGACGCTCCCTGGTGCTCGTTTTCCGCTGGAGATGGCCCGAGACGCGGACGTGGGCAGCAACTCTCTGCTGACGTACCAGCTCACTGGCAACCCGGCCTTCACTCTGGACGTCAAGGAGAGCCCGGATGGAAGCAAGAGACCGGAATTAGTGCTGGAGAGAGAGCTGGACCGGGAGAAGCAGAGCTCCTTTGAGCTAGTGCTGACGGCGGTGGATGGCGGGGATCCCGTGAGGTCGGGGACTGTCCAGATTCGCGTCAACGTGACGGACGCCAACGACAACGCGCCCGTGTTCGGCAAAAGCCTCTACGAGGCCCAAGTGCGTGAGAACGTGCCGGCGGGGTCGCTGGTGCTGCAGGTGCGAGCCACGGATGCGGACGCGGGCTCCAACGGGCGGGTCTCGTACTCCTTCGGCAACGTCCCGGACGACGTCCGCGCCTTGTTCAGTGTCGAGAGCGAGAGCGGCGAGGTGAGGACGGCGGGACCGCTGGATTTCGAGGAGAAGAATCAATACAGCTTCGGGCTGGAGGCGAGGGACGGCGGCGGACTCACGGCTCACTGCAAGGTGCAGATCGACATCATCGACGAGAACGACAACGCGCCCGAGATCACGGTGTTGTCGGTGTCGAGCCCGGTGCCCGAGGACGCGCCCGCCGGCACCGTGGTGGCCCTGCTGAAAGTGCGGGACCGGGACTCCGGGGAGAACGGTCAGGTGTGGTGCGAGCTGTCGGGCGAGGCGCCGCTGTCGATCGTGGCGTCGTCGGGCGGGTCGTACAAGGTGGTGACGGCGAGCGCGCTGGACCGTGAGCAGGCGTCCGAGCACCGCGTGACGGTGGTGGCCAGGGACCGGGGCAGCCCGCCGCTGTGGAGCCGCGCGTCGCTGGTGCTGGAGGTGTCGGACGTGAACGACAACGCGCCGGTGTTCGAGGAGGCGGCCTACAGCGCGTACGTGGCGGAGAACAACGCGGCGGGCGCGTCGGTGGTGCGCGTGCAGGCGCGGGACGCGGACGCGGGCGCCAACGGCCGCGTGAGCTACTGGCTGGCGGGCGGCAGCGCGGGCGCGGCGGCGTACGTGTCGGTGGAGGCGCGGAGCGGCGCGGTGTACGCGCAGCGCTCCTTCGACTACGAGCAGTGCCGCGAGTTCTCGGTGGCGGTGCGGGCGCAGGACGGCGGGGCGCCGGCGCGGAGCTCCACGGCCACGGTGCGCGTCTTCGTGCTGGACCGCAACGACAACGCGCCGCGCGTGCTCTGGCCGGCGCCGGGAGACGCGGCGGCGGCGTCGGGGGCGTCGGGATCGTCATCGCCGTCGGGGCCGTTCGAGGTGGTGCCGCGCTCTGCCGAGGCCGGGTACCTGGTGGCCAAGGTGGTGGCGGTGGACGCGGACGCGGGGCGCAACGCGTGGCTGTCGTACGAGCTGGTGCAGGCGTCGGAGCCGGCGCTGTTCCGCGTGGGGCTGCACAGCGGCGAGGTGCGGACGGCGCGGGCCGTGTCGGAGAGGGACGCGGCGAAGCAGCGGCTGGTGGCCGTGGTGAAGGACCACGGGCAGCCGGCGCTGTCGGCCACGGCCACGCTGCACGTGGTGCTGGCCGAGAGCTTGCAGGAGGCGCTGCCGGAGCTGAGCGAGCGGGCGGCGGGCGCCGACTCGCCGGCCGAGCTGCAGTTCTACCTGGTGCTGGCGCTGGCGCTCCTCTCCGCCCTCTTCCTGCTCAGCGTGGCGCTGGCCGTGCTGGCGCGGCTGCGCCGGGCCGGGCCGCCCGCCGTCCTGCGCTGCCTGGGCGCGCAGCGCTTCTCCGTGGCCGGCGCCGCCTTCCCGGCCGACTTCTGCGAGGGCACCTTGCCCTACTCCTACAACCTGTGCGTGGCGCCGGGACGCGCCCTCGCCCAGCCCGCTTGGCCCTCGCCGCCGCCTCTGCCCGTCGTGCCCGCGGAGGATCTGCTGGGCGCGGAGCCCTGCGGGAAGCCGAGCCCGAGCATCAGCGCCGGCGCGGGAGAGCCGCCCGCCGACCCCGACGCCCCGCAGGTCTGTAAGCCCGCGCGCTCTCCCTCTTTTCCCTGAGCTGTGCTCAACCTCCCTCCCTATTTGCCTGGGGTTCTACCGGTTGTTGTGGATGGGGAGTGATGGTTCGCGTGTGCATGAATGAAAGAGGGATCGGGGTAACTTCCTTTCCATTCCGAAAGGGCTGTTTGCCGCCATAACTTTGCCCCGCAGGTCTGTAAGCCCGCGCGCTCTCCCTCTTTTCCCTGAGCTGTGCTCAACCTCCCTCTCGATTGCCCTGGGTTTTCGCCGGTTGTTGTGGATGGGGAGTGATGGCCCGTGTGTGCATGAATGGATGTAGGATTGGGGTAATATTTTTCCATTCCGAACCGCCTTTTTGCCGCGAACTCCTTGGCTGTATCGGTTGTCAGTAGGTCTGGTTCACCGGAGAGGTTTTGACTCCGACTATTTTGTTGCCTAAAATCGTTAAGTTACTAATAGTTAGGGCCGATCCTTACTGTGTCGAATGAGATCCGCTGACACTGCATGAGCGCTTCGGAAGTAGTACTTGCAGTTGGAGTCATTTCCTTTCTGATCAACCTTTTCTGCAAACTGTGTTCTTGGACCTGCTTGATGGACAGTCTCGACCTCGTTGCTTAATGTTTTTTCGGTATTGGGCTCTCAAAGGAAACCCATGTGTATCTCCGTGGATGGAAGAGAGAATGCATCTTCGACTCTAGTTAGAGTCGCTTATCACCCATCCAGTGGATGGAGAGTGATGGTCCACGTGTGCATGAATGAATGAAAGATCGGGGTAATTCCCATTCAGAGCACGCCGTTAGCAGCCTCACTCCTTTGTTGCTCGCTGTTCAGGGGTTTAGGTTCAGCAGAGGTATTTTTTCCATAACTCTCATTTCGCGTAAATTCGTATGAGTCAGTAACGGTGAAGGCGAATCCTCATTGTGTAGAAGTAGTTTTGCTGCTTTTGTATGGCAGAGTCGGGATTGGCGAGTTGGAAGTGTTTCCTTTCTGATTGACTTTTTCCCTAAACTCTGTACTTGGGCCTCTTTGGCCGGTCACAAACACGTTAGTTAATGCTTTTTCGATATTGGACTCCAAATGGAAAAGTGCATGTGGCTCCATGGATGGAGAAGAGAAAGATTCTTCTTCCCTAATGATATGAGAGGGGAAACCGTTTGGGAAACGATGTTGCAAATATTGCATCAGGAGTTGGACGGGTGAGCTTTTTCTGGGGGGAGTGCTGATTCGTGTCTCTGTAAGAGAACGAACAGCATATTCCCCTTCCACTCATAGCAGGAACCCAGTGGCGGCAGTTCTTGGTTCTTCAGTAGTCACAGGTTCAGGTGAGATGTTTTGAATACAATTCTTTAGTGAGTTAGCAACAGTGAAGGCAGCAAACTAATGATTCTTCAGGACGGAAAATGTAGTCTCTTAGTGTCCGTGTGGCTCCAGCAATGGAGAATTTTCTGGTTGATACTCCTCGCTGTTACAGAATGTTCTCCCTCTACTGCTGTGTGTCGTCTATCCCATTGGAGGAAGAGTGCTGCAAAAATGGCAGCATTAATGGGATGGATGAATTTTATCCAGGAACGATTTATCCGAACTCCTTGTGCTGTTATTGGTCATTTTTCTCTTCCATCCTTTAAGGAAAGTTTACCCTTTCCTTATCTGTCTTTCATTCAAACGTGGAGGTGTAGAATGAGATCTCAAGAAGACAAAAAATAACTGTGTTTAGTATTTCAGAGCCTGTCTTTTTTTCTCTTCCAAACCTGCCTACTCGGGTTGACAGGGAAACACTACATTGAGGAATTGGGTCTCTCAGACATTTTTTTAAACAGTTTGTTGAGTCCTTGTTTACTCAGCCTGAGGACATATGTAAAGCAAAAAGGAAATAGTAAAGTGACAGCTATTTGGCACTTGAATCAAGTCCTCGGTCGACATAATTAAGGGTGTGCGGCCGTACTTGTCTTCTGAAGTCCTGCAGTATTAGGTTGAAAAGGGATCTACAGATCACTGTTCTCCACTTAAAGGTGGATCTTCATTGTTACTTTGTTGCATTGGTCGGGATGTGGGGAATTAATGTGGCTGTACGAAGCCCCTTTGATCTGCAGAAAGGGTGAAGGACAATAAATTAAAGCACGATATGCTTTAACATATCGAATGTCTGTCATACATACATATTTGACTACATTCAAGCACCACTGCTACAAAAAGCTGCGCAATTCGCTGTAGAGATTGTTCTGTCGGACGAATGGGACAAGGCTTGAAATATTCGACATGTCGTATTAAAACTGCTTAATAAAAGTGATATATCGTCATTACCAAAGCATTTTTCCCGTGCGGTAGAAATAACACACAATCGGAAGGCGTAGTTGAGTATGACCATCTAAAGGATCAAAGGAGAGATCTTCTGGAGAAAAAGCATAGGAGGAGATCAGCGGAGGCCGGGAAGCGCTGTCTCCGTGGCGAGTGTCCCGTCGGCGCGAGGTGCCCGTGGGAAAGGCGGGCGGGCAGCGGCGGGCAGCGCTCGGTGGCTGCAGTGCCGGGAGGAGGCTGCGGGCGCCGCTGTTGACCGAGGAGGAGCGAGAGGAAGGCCGGAGCGCTGCAGGCAGCCCCGCCCGCTGCGGCCCGGCTCGATCGCTCGCCCGATCGCTGGCTGGCTGGTTTGCTGGGCGGGCGAGCGTTCTGCGATCGTCCCCGCGGTGCGGAGCCGTGGTGCAGCGAGGCGGAGGGTGCGGCGGCAGCGGCCGGGAGCGGCGAGACGGTGACGGAGCCGAAGCCGGATCGGTAGCCGGATCGGGAGGCGGAAGAGCGGTCGGCGGTGTTGCGGTGCCGGCGGTGGGGCGGCGGAGATGTGGTCGGCGGGGAGGCGGTGGGTCCGGCGGGAGCGAGCCCTGCTGTGGTGCGTCCTGTTGGCGGCGTGGGAGGCGGCGTGGGGTCAGCTGCGCTACTCGATTCCCGAGGAGATGCCGAAGGGCTCGTTCGTGGGCGACGTGGCCAAGGACATGGGACTAGAGCTGTCAGCTCTCCAAGACGGCGGCGTCCACCTCCTGGACAAAGGTAGGACGCAGTATTTCTCTCTGCACGGGAAGACGGGACATTTAGTGACGGCGGAGAGGATAGACAGAGAGCAGCTGTGCCGGCTGGTGGAGAAATGCGTGCTGCGCTGTGAGGTGATCGTGGATGGGGAAATGACGGTTTATGATATAGAGGTGGAAATCACGGATATTAACGACAACGCCCCCAGCTTCAAGGAAACAGAGGTGGAAGAGAGAATAAGCGAGATGACAGCGCCGGGGTCGCGGTTTCCCTTGACCAGGGCTCAGGACCCGGACGTGGGTCGGAATTCCCTGCAGAGCTACGAGCTGAGCGGCGACGAGCACTTCTCGCTGGCCGTGCAGGCGGGCCCCGGCGGGGAGCAGCGTCCCGAGCTGGTGCTGGCGAAGGCGCTGGACCGGGAGGAGGCGGCGTTTCACGAGCTGGTGCTGAGGGCGAGCGACGGCGGAGAGCCGCGGCGGACGGGCACGGCGCGCATCCGCGTGTCGGTGCTGGACGCCAACGACAACGCGCCCGCGTTCAGCCAGGCGGAGTACACGGTGCGTGTGGCGGAGGACGTGCCCGTGGGCTCCGTCCTCGTCACCGTCACGGCCACCGACGCCGACGAGGGAGTGAACGGGGACGTTAAATACTCTTTGAATAAAGTGACAGACCTGGTATCAGATTTTTTCCAGCTGGACGCTAAGACAGGAGCAATGACTTTAATGAGAAGCCTGGACTTCGAAGAAGGCAACTCGTACGAACTGGAGGTGCAGGCACGGGACGGCGGAGGCCTTTTCGACACGGCGAAAGTCGTGATCACTGTGACAGACGTCAACGACAACGTGCCCGAACTGATAGTGTCTTCTGCCCTGAAAGCGATCTCTGAGGACGCCCCGCCGGGGACGGTGGTGGCCCTGCTGCACGTCCAGGACCCGG
Organism: Calidris pugnax; assembly: GCF_001431845.1. Lineage (NCBI taxonomy): Eukaryota > Metazoa > Chordata > Aves > Charadriiformes > Scolopacidae > Calidris > Calidris pugnax. The sequence continues at coordinate 39,612 of NW_015091678.1, read as the reverse complement.
ACTCGGGGGCCAACGGGCAGGTGACCTGCTCGCTGGACGGGGGCGTCCCGTTCCGGCTGCAGAGCTCGCGGGGCAGCTACTACAGCGTGGTGACGGCGCGGGAGCTGGACCGCGAGGAGGTGTCGGAGTACAACGTGACGGTGCGGGCGGCGGACGGCGGGTCGCCGCCGCTGCGGAGCAGCGCGGTGCTGGCTCTGCGGGTGCTGGACGTGAACGACAACGCGCCGGTGTTCGCGGAGGCGCGGTACAGCGCGCGGGTGCCCGAGAACAACGCGGCGGGCGCGCTGCTGCTGAGGGTGCGGGCGCGGGACGCGGACTGGGGCGCGAACGCGCGCGTGCGGTACCGGCTGTGGGAGGGGCGGGTGCGGGGCGCGCCGCTGTCGTCGTACGTGTCGGTGCAGGCGGAGACGGGCGCGCTGTACGCGCTGCGCTCCTTCGACTACGAGGAGGTGCGCGAGGTGGGGCTGTGGGTGGGGGCGGAGGACGGCGGCGCGCCGGCGCTGAGCAGCAACGTGTCGGTGCGGCTGGAGATCGTGGACGAGAACGACAACGCGCCGCAGGTGCTGTACCCGCCGCCGGCGCCAGCGGGCTCGGGCTCGGGCTCGGGCTGGGGCTCGGTGTCGGGGTGGGGGTCGGGCGTGGAGCTGTGGCCGCGGTCGGCGGAGCCCGGGTCGCTGGTGGCCAAGGTGGTGGCGGTGGACGCGGACGCGGGTCAGAACGCGTGGCTGTCGTACGAGCTGGCCAAGGCGACGGAGCCGGGTCTGTTCCGCGTGGGGCTGCACAGCGGCGAGGTGCGGACGGCGCGGTTGCCGCTGGCCCGCGACGCGGCGCGGCAGAGCCTGGTGGTGGTGGTGAAGGACCACGGGCGGCCGGCGCTGTCGGCCACGGCCACGCTGAGGGTGGTGCTGGGCGAGAGCGTGGCCGAGCTGCTGTCGGAGCTGGGCAGCGCGGCGGCGGCGGCGCCGGGCGAGCCGGGCGGCAGCCTGACGCGCTGGCTGGTGCTGGCCGTGGCGGCCGTCTCCTGCCTCTTCCTCGCCTTCCTGCTGCTGCTGCTGGCGCTGCGCCTGCGCCGCTGGCGCCGCTCGCAGCTGCCGGCGGCGGGCAGCGGCGCCTTGCGCGGCGTCCCGGCCTCGCACTTCGTGGGCATCGACGGCGTCCGCGCCTTCCTGCGCTCCTACTCGCACGAGGTCTCGCTCACCGCCGACTCGCGCAAGAGCCAGCTGCGCTTCTCGGGCGGCAGCTGCTGCGACACCCTGCCGGCCCGCCCGCCGCCCGACGAGCCCGCGCCGCCGCTGCTCCCCGAGGACGCTGACGGCGCCCGCCGCGACGACCCCGCCGCTCCCCCGGTGAGTTCCTCCCACCCTCGGAATTGCTCAGCCACGCTTCCCTCTCGCGATTCTCTGCCCTTTCCCCTACCTGTGATCTTTGAACGAATGTTTGGGATTATTTAGAAATTGGAAATTTCATTATTAGCATGGTCAGACATCTTCCTGACAGCACTTGTGCTCGAGTAGGATGAGATTGTCTTGAAACAGGCTGTATATTGCCCCATCTGTAACTCAGCTGCTCACGGTCACTGCCGTTCTCAGCATTTCTGTTTCTCCATGACAATGAAGGAAGCAAGGAAATGTCTTTGTCTTCGTGTATGGTTTCATGTTTTTGCACAGTGTGGAGGAATGGGATGGGCAAAATCTTATCCCTGTTCCATGCCTGGCTGCTTGTTGTGAAGATGGAAGCGAATCATAGAAAATGTGAGTATTTGCAAAAGTCTCTGGTTTGCTGCATTTGAAAGGCTACTAATGGGAGGTATGTTTAAATTTACTTTTCAGGCTGACTGACTTGAAACTGAGCTGGATGTGTCTTGTCTTGGGAGTACATGCTGTGCTATAGGAAGAATCATATGAAGGTCTAAGGGGAACGATTGAAGGTGTTGGGAGAAATGGAAGGAGAGGGTTTCTGGCCCTGTGCCTGTGTTTTCTGTCCCAGCCTCTCCTCCAGGACCCCTTCCCTATTACTCTGAGACTCTTGATGTTTCTTCTATGAAGCTGTGAGCACAAGGTTGTATCTTCCTTCTCAGTACAGAGATGTGACAATATACATGTGAGAAATTTGTGGTGCGATAATGTTCATGTTGAAGAGAAATTGTCTGGGCCACTGGTCCTTTCTTGTCATGTGCTTTCAAACTACATGGCTTAAAGAACACCTTACCAGTCTTGAAGGGTGGGAGGTGAGAATCGTGGGAGCTGTGTGTGAGACACACAAGAGATATCCTTGCTCCTTTCCCTGTTCAGTGTCCAGCTGTAGCATCATGCAATGTGAGATTCATTTCCCAAAGAAATGTGACTGGAGGACATGTGATTCCCGCAGTGTTGGGAGCCCTGGGAGGTTCTGCCTCTAGTTTTGCTGGTGGTCATCAGTTCTTACCTAACTCTGCATTGTGTACTTGTGTCAAGCACTGTAATGGGAGCTTTGGGAAGAGCAAACTGTGTAATTGCTACCCTCTAAATACCTGAATTATCTACGGACTGTAACCGACATAATCTGGAAGGGTGTGTTGTGATCCCTTGCTTTCTACAGGTGTTCACTTCTTGCATTACTCATTTGCATGATCTGAAGCTGGGCTTTTGTATCTGATAATGTGTGGAAGATCTCACCTCTTACAGTTGTCTGACTGTCCCATACATGCCTTTCATGTCAACAGCTGTCAGGAGATAGACTTCCATGGGCATGTTTCCTTAAAATGTTAACTGGACAAGTGCTCTTGTTTGTCATATGCACATGGTGAGAAGTCAAGTGTTACCTATGGGAAAGAGAAGTGGTTGGTGCAACTTTTCCTTGGGTGGAGTCTGCCTGTAACTGTATTAATGCCCAGGGTTCCTTGCTGGCCTACCTGAGTCTGAAGGTGTAGAAGGATGATGCTGTCTTTGCGGTGATACTTTGATGACTGGGTCTGTATTGGAGCTGCATATCCCTTATGCCCTTGAGAATGTTGGATGTTCCTTCAAATTAATGTGATGATTAGAGAAATCTCTGCATATATCCATGTGGGATCCTTGTTCTTTCAATGGTGTCTGTCTGCAAAGGCAGCCTTTGTGTTGTGTGATGTTTGGGAAGGGGGAAAATTGTGTCTGTCCAGAGAGAGAGCAAGTGGAAAAGTTCACCATGGTATATATTGAAATGTTTCTCCTAGTTGTTGTATGAGGTCCAGAGCTGAGGTTCCATGCATTTTCCACTTTTCTATTGGGAAAGAAATTCACTTGTGGAATTGTGGCTCTGGTCTTTGGTGTAAGCTACTGTGTGAGCTTCCTGTAGCTTGTTACCAACAAGATACCCTTCTTGTGTTCCTCCTAGAGCTGACATGATCTGAAATACTAAGGTCGCCTTCCTTCACTTCACCACGTTTCCCATTTTTGCCTTGTTTGTTAGAGGATTATTTTTCGGGGTGTGGGGGTGGGTGTGCATGTCTTGAAAGTGACTGTTAGTGGCCCTGTATTTAGGGGCTCCTCCTTTCTGCCTTTCTCAGCCTTTCTATTTCTCCTTGGTATCATGGTGACCTATGGAATGTCTTTGTATTTGCCTAAACATTGATCTTTCTGCACCGCTCAAGGAAGGTCCTGGGCAACAACTTGACCCTTGTCGATGTCTGTCTACCAGTTGTGGAGGTGAAGGAGAATCATCAAAGTTGTGATGATTTGAAAAACTGTCTGGGTGGCTGTGTTTGAAGGGGTACTAACGGTAAATGTGTATTGCTGATTCTCTCTCTTTTATGGTTGACTTATTTGAAAAGGAGCTGATCCTGTCTTGGCTTGACAATAGATGCTATGGCAAGAGCCATACGAGGGTTGGAGGGAGAGCTTAGGAGGGTGATATTGCCCCCTTGCAGATGTTCTCTGACCTAGGTTGTGCTGGAGGACCACTTCCTTTTTACCCTTAGACTCTTGATGTTTCTTCTCTGAAGTGTAGTGAGCAGACAATATGTTTTCCTTCTTAGGATGGTAATGTGAAGTTATCCATGTGAAGTTTGTGGTGCAATAGTGGTACGTGTTGAAGAGAAATGGTGTAGGCAACTAGGCCCTTCATGTCATGTGCTTGTAAATTCTAAGGGTCAAAGAACACCATGCAAGTTGTGAAGGCTTGAAGATAAGAGTCCTGGGAACTCTGTGTGAGGGTAACAAGAGATAATTTTGCTTCTTTCCCCATTCAGTGTCCAGCTGTAGTATCATGTGACTTTCATCTCCTAAAGAAGTTTGGCTAGAAGACAAGTGATTCCAGCTGTTCTGGGAGCCTTTAGAGGTCCTTCCTCTGCTTTTTCAGGCTGTTGTCAATTCTTAACTCACAGTGAATTGTGTATTTATGACAAGCACCAGAATGAGGGCTTTGGGCAGAGCAACCTGTGTCTTTGCTACCTACTAAATACCTGGATTATGAGCCTACTGTGTGTGCCATAATCTAGAAGAGTAAGTTAGGAGCCCTTCCTTTCTGCATGTGCTCACTACTGCCCTTGCTCATTGTGATGATAAAGTGCCTTTACACAAATGCACACAGCATGGGGAAGAAGCAAGAGGAGTTAGAGACGTGCGCACGCCTCCAGGCCTACGATCTTATTGGCATTACCGAGACATGGTGGGATGCCTCTTATGACTGGAGTGTTGGAATGGAGGGTTACAGACTCTTCAGAAAGGACTGGCTGGGCAGATGGTGAAGAGGTGTTGCCCTCTATGTCAGTGACCAGCAGGAGTGTGTGGAGTTCCACCTGAGATGGATGAAGACCCGAAGGAGAGCTTATGGGTGTTGGAATGGAGGGTTACAGACTCTTCAGAAAGGACTGGCTGGGCAGATGGTGAAGAGGTGTTGCCCTCTATGTCAGTGACCAGCAGGAGGGTGTGGAGTTCCACCTGAGATGGATGAAGACCCGAAGGAGAGCTTATGGGTCAGGATTGAAGGGAGCACAGGGGCAGGTGATGTTACAGTAGGAGTCTGCTACAGACCACCAGATCAGAGTGACAGGGAGGATGAGGCCCTCTATAGACAGATAGGAGCAGCATCGCGCTCACACACACCTTGGTCCTCATGGGGGACTTCAACCACCCCGATATCTGTTGGAAGGACAACACAGCAAGGCACAAGAAATCCAGGAAGTTCTTGGAATGTGTTGATGATAACTTTCTTCTTCAAATGATCGAGGAGCCAACGAGGAAAGGAGCTGTGCTGGACCTTTTCCTTACCAACAAGTATGGGCTGGTGGGGAACGTCAAGTTCAAGGGTAGCCTTGGCTGCAACGATCATGAAATAGTAGAATTTAAGATTCATAGGGCAGTGAGGAGGATGTGCAGCATGCTCACTGCCCTGGATTTCAGAGGAGCAGACATTGGTGTCCTGAGAGATCTGATTGGCAGAGTAGCGTGGAAAAAAACTGGAGGGGAAATGGGCCCAAAAAGCTGGTTGGTATTCAAGGATCGCCTCCTCCAAGCTCAGGAGAGGTGCATCCCAAAAAAGAAGAAGTCAGGCAAAATATCCAGCAGGCCTATTAGGCTGAACAAGGAACTGCTGGACATGCTCAGTACCAAAAAGGAGGCCTATAGAGGGTGGAAGCAGGGATGGGTAGATTGGGCAGAATATCGAGAAACTGTCTGAGTGGCCAGGAACCACACCAGGTGAGCAAAAGTCAAGGCAGAACTAAATCTATCCAGGGATGTCAAAAACAATAAGAAAAACTTCTATAGATAATGCCAAGGATAAAGGCAAGACTAGGGAAGTTGTGGACCCTCTCCGGAAGAGAACGGGAGACCTGGCCACTCAGGATATGGATAAGGCTGAGCTACTGAACAACTTTTTTGCCTCAGTCTTCACCGGAAAGGGCTCTAACCGCACTGCCCAAGTCACGGAAGGCAAAACCAGGGGCTCTAAGAATGAAGAACTGCCCACAGTATGAGATCATGTCTCTTTTTTGCCTCAGTCTTCACCGGAAAGGGCTCTAACCGCACTGCCCAAGTCACGGAAGGCAAAACCAGGGGCTCTAAGAATGAAGAACTGCCCACAGTATGAGATCATGTCTGAGACCACCTAAGGAACCTGAAGGTGCATAAGTCCATGGGACCTGATGAAATCCACCCACAGGTCCTGAGGGAGCTGGCAGACAAAGTTACTGAGCAGTTTTCCATCATATTTGAGAAATTGTGGCAATTTGGCAAAGTTCCCACTGACTGAGAAAAGGGGAACATGACCCCCATATTCAATACAGGAAGAAAAGAAGACCTAGAGAATTAGAGGCCAGTCAGTCTCACCTCTGTGCCTGGCAGGATCATGGAGCAGATCCTCCTGGAATCTCTGCTAAGGCACATGGAAAATAAGGACGTGATTTGAGACAGCCAACATGGCTTCACCAAGGGCAAATCATGCCTGACAAATTTTGTGGCCTATTACAATACTGCCACAGACTTGGTGGACAAGGGCAAAGCAACAGACATCATCTACCTGGACTTATGCAAAGCATTTGACACTGTCCCACATGACATCCTGGTCTTAAAATTGGAAAATCATGGATTTGATGGATAGACCATTCAGTGGATAAGGACCTGGCTGGATGGCTGCACTCAAAGAGTTGTGGTCAATGGTTCAATGTCCAAGTGGCGGCCAGTGATGAGTGGTGTTCCTCAGGGGTTGGTATTGGGACCACTGCTATTTAACATCTTTGTCAGAGACATGGGCAGTGGGATAGAGTGCACCCTCAGGAAGTTTGCCGACAACACCAAGCTCAGTGGCATGGTCGACAGGCCGGGTGGAAGGGATGCCATCCAGAGGGACCTGGACAGGCTTGAGAGGTGGGCTTGTGCAAACCACATGAAGTTCAACCAAGCCAAGTGCAGGGTTCTGCACCTGAGACATGGCAATCCCAGGCACAAATACAGGTTTCATGGAGAATGGATGGAGAGCAGCTCTGAGGAGAAGGGCTCAGGAGGGCTCATGGATGAGAAGCTCAACATGAGCCAGCAGAGCTCACTGACACCCCAGACAGCCAGCTGAATACCATGCTGCATGAGGAGAAGTGTGGCCATCAGGTCGAGAGAGGTGATTCTACCCCTCTACTCTGCTCTCGTGAGACCCCACCTGGAGTAGTGTGTCCAGCTCTGGAGTCCTCAACATAGCAAGGCCATGGAACTATTGGAACGGGTCCAGTGGAGGGCCAGGAAGATGATCAGAGGGATGGAGCACCTCTCCTATGAAGATAGGCTGAGAGAGCTGGTGTTGTTCAGCCTGGAGAAGAGAAGGCTACGAGGAGACCTTATAGCAGCCTTCCAATATCTGCAGGGAGCCTACAGGAGAGCTGGTGAGGGACTCTTTGTCAGGAAGTGTAGTGACAGGACAAGGGCTAATGGTTTTAAATTGGAAGAGGGGAGATTTAGATTAGATACCAGAAAGAAATTCTTTACTGTGAGGGTGGTGAGGCACTGGAACAGGTTGCCTAGGGAAGTTGTGGCTGCCCCACCCCTGGAAGTGTTTAAGGCCAGGCTGGATGGAGCTTTGAGCAACCTGCTCTAGCGGAGGTGTCCCTGCCGATGGCAGGGGGGTTGGAACTAGATGATCTTTAAGGTCCCTTCCAACTCCAACCATTCTATGATTCTGTGATTCTATATGATCTGGAAGTGAGCCTTTGTATCTGATAATGTGTGCAGGATCACATCTGTCACATTTTCCTAGCTGTCCTATACATAATGCTCATATTTACAGCTGGAAAGAGAGGGTCTCATTGACATGTTTCCTTAAAATATTAACTCAACAAATGTTCTTGCTTTTCATATACACATGGGGAGAAGCCAAATATTATCCATGGAAAGGAGAAGTTTTCTGTGCAACTTTTCTATACGCGGCCTCTATCTGCAAATTATGAGGATCATTGTCAACAGTGTGAGCTGTGAAGGGTTTGAAGAGAGTCTTGGGGTGCTGTGTGTGAGGAGGTAGCAGTAGAGAAAAGGCACGTGTTTTATAAATTCCTAGGGATCATTCCTGGGCTACATAAAATTTTGGATATTGCACTGCTCAAATTCCAACTGGCCAAGTTGTGGGTTCACCACTTTGTTTCCTGTTGCATGCTATTTCCCATCAATGGCAGTTATTGAGCATAAATGTAACCTTCAGGTTAAGGCTTGAGCAGCATGTATCTTCCAAGTTGCCCAGTGTGCTGAAGTAAGATGATGGTATCCCTGAGGTGATTCTTTGACAACTGGGTCTGTTTTGGAGCTGTGTATCACTTATGTGCTTGAGAAGATTTGATTTTTCTTCCAATTAGTGTGATGAGCAGAGAAATCTCTCTGCACGTGTCCATGTTGTGATCTTTCTTCTCAGTGAGGAGAGGCTGTGCATGCAACTCTTCCTTCAGAGGTGTCTGTTTGCAAAGGTTGTTTTTGTGTTGTCTTATGTGATGTTTGGTCAGGGTGAAAAACTCTGTTCAGAGACAGGGCATGTGAAAAAGTTTGCTGTGGTATAATTTGAAATATCTAAAAATGCAAAGATAGTGTAAAAGTTCAGTTTGTCCTAGTTGTTGTATGAGGCCCACAATTGTGCCCACATGCATTTTCCAGTTTCTCATTGTCCAAGGAATTTACCTTGAAGATCTGTGGATCTAGTCTTTGGCGTGAGGTCCTGTGTGAGCCTCCTGTGGACTTTTTGCCAACTAGATACCCTTCTTGTATTCCTACTTCAACAGAGAGCAGACCCCAGCTGATTAAAGGACTATTCCCTACCATGTGACATCATGCTCACTATACAGAGGTGGCTGAAGAAGTGAGTCAGGGGACACATTTGGAGTTATCGTGTTTGTCTTCAAAAGGAGCCACTAGACATGGTGGAGCCCTGCTTTCCTGGAGAGGGCTGAACATGTCCCTGTCCATCAGAAGTGGTAAATGAATTCCTTGTTTTGCTTTGCTTCTCTGAGCAGCTTTTGCTTTTATTGAAACTGTCTTTATCTCTACCCATGGGTTTTCTTACATTTATTCTTCTGATTCTCCCCCTCAACCCCAACTAGGAAGTGAGCAAGAGGCTGTATGGTCCTAACTGCCAGCTGGGGTCAAATCATGATGATGATACTGACAGCAGGATTCAATGCACCCACAGCAGTTTTGCAGACAACACCAAGCTGTGTGAGAATAATTACTCTCTGAATTCATTTGTGTTGCAGCAAGAAAGTGCACCTGCGGTTCTAGATTCTAAAAAGAACAGAGACCCCAAAGCTGGGGGCAGCCAGTAAACACCGGCCGAAAGCCCGGGCCCCGGCAGCGCGGTCACCGGCCGGCTGCGGTGTCGAGGCGGCGCCTCCGGGTGCCGCTGTTGGCCGACGCGGAGCGGCGCTGGAGCCGCAGCCGCAGCCACAGCCGGCGCCGCGTCAGGAGGGAGGAGCGCGGCGAGCGCTGTCGAGAATGGCGGTCGGTGAGAGGCAGCGGGAGAGTGGGAGCCGGCGGCGAGCAGGCGGGCGAGTGCTGGTGCTGCTGCTGGGCGCTTTGCTGCTGGGCTTGTGCTGCCGGGCGGCGGCTGCGTCGTCGTCGGAGCGGATCCGCTACGCCATCCCCGAGGAGCTGGGCAGAGGGTCGCTGGTGGGGCCGCTGGCGCGGGACCTGGGGCTGAGCCCGGCGGAGCTGCCGGCGCGCAAGCTGCGTCTCAGCGCGGAGAAGCAATACTTCGGCGTGAGCGGGGAGAGCGGGAACCTGTACGTGAGCGAGAGGCTGGACCGGGAGGAGATGTGCGGCGAGTCGGCGTCCTGCTCCGTCAGCTTCGAGGCGCTGGTGCAGAACCCGCTCAACGTTTTCCACGTCGAGGTGGCCATCCAGGACGTCAACGACAACGCGCCGACCTTCAGCAAGGCTGCTCTCGACCTCGAGATCACAGAGTTGACGCTCCCTGGTGCTCGTTTTCCGCTGGAGATGGCCCGAGACGCGGACGTGGGCAGCAACTCTCTGCTGACGTACCAGCTCACTGGCAACCCGGCCTTCACTCTGGACGTCAAGGAGAGCCCGGATGGAAGCAAGAGACCGGAATTAGTGCTGGAGAGAGAGCTGGACCGGGAGAAGCAGAGCTCCTTTGAGCTAGTGCTGACGGCGGTGGATGGCGGGGATCCCGTGAGGTCGGGGACTGTCCAGATTCGCGTCAACGTGACGGACGCCAACGACAACGCGCCCGTGTTCGGCAAAAGCCTCTACGAGGCCCAAGTGCGTGAGAACGTGCCGGCGGGGTCGCTGGTGCTGCAGGTGCGAGCCACGGATGCGGACGCGGGCTCCAACGGGCGGGTCTCGTACTCCTTCGGGAACGTCCCGGACGACGTCCGCGCCTTGTTCAGTGTCGAGAGCGAGAGCGGCGAGGTGAGGACGGCGGGACCGCTGGATTTCGAGGAGAAGAGTCGATACAGCTTCGGGCTGGAGGCGAGGGACGGCGGCGGACTCACGGCTCACTGCAAGGTGCAGATCGACATCATCGACGAGAACGACAACGCGCCCGAGATCACGGTGTTGTCGGTGTCGAGCCCGGTGCCCGAGGACGCGCCCGCCGGCACCGTGGTGGCCCTGCTGAAAGTGCGGGACCGGGACTCCGGGGAGAACGGTCAGGTGTGGTGCGAGCTGTCGGGCGAGGCGCCGCTGTCGATCGTGGCGTCGTCGGGCGGGTCGTACAAGGTGGTGACGGCGAGCGCGCTGGACCGTGAGCAGGCGTCCGAGCACCGCGTGACGGTGGTGGCCAGGGACCGGGGCAGCCCGCCGCTGTGGAGCCGCGCGTCGCTGGTGCTGGAGGTGTCGGACGTGAACGACAACGCGCCGGTGTTCGAGGAGGCGGCCTACAGCGCGTACGTGGCGGAGAACAACGCGGCGGGCGCGTCGGTGGTGCGCGTGCAGGCGCGGGACGCGGACGCGGGCGCCAACGGCCGCGTGAGCTACTGGCTGGCGGGCGGCAGCGCGGGCGCGGCGGCGTACGTGTCGGTGGAGGCGCGGAGCGGCGCGGTGTACGCGCAGCGCTCCTTCGACTACGAGCAGTGCCGCGAGTTCTCGGTGGCGGTGCGGGCGCAGGACGGCGGGGCGCCGGCGCGGAGCTCCACGGCCACGGTGCGCGTCTTCGTGCTGGACCGCAACGACAACGCGCCGCGCGTGCTCTGGCCGGCGCCGGGAGACGCGGCGGCGGCGTCGGGGGCGTCGGGATCGTCGTCGCCGTCGGGGCCGTTCGAGGTGGTGCCGCGCTCTGCCGAGGCCGGGTACCTGGTGGCCAAGGTGGTGGCGGTGGACGCGGACGCGGGGCGCAACGCGTGGCTGTCGTACGAGCTGGTGCAGGCGTCGGAGGCGGCGCTGTTCCGCGTGGGGCTGCACAGCGGCGAGGTGCGGACGGCGCGGGCCGTGTCGGAGAGGGACGCGGCGAAGCAGCGGCTGGTGGCCGTGGTGAAGGACCACGGGCAGCCGGCGCTGTCGGCCACGGCCACGCTGCACGTGGTGCTGGCCGAGAGCTTGCAGGAGGCGCTGCCGGAGCTGAGCGAGCGGGCGGCGGGCGCCGACTCGCCGGCCGAGCTGCAGTTCTACCTGGTGCTGGCGCTGGCGCTCCTCTCCGCCCTCTTCCTGCTCAGCGTGGCGCTGGCCGTGCTGGCGCGGCTGCGCCGGGCCGGGCCGCCCGCCGTCCTGCGCTGCCTGGGCGCGCAGCGCTTCTCCGTGGCCGGCGCCGCCTTCCCGGCCGACTTCTGCGAGGGCACCTTGCCCTACTCCTACAACCTGTGCGTGGCGCCGGGACGCGCCCTCGCCCAGCCCGCTTGGCCCTCGCCGCCGCCTCTGCCCGTCGTGCCCGCGGAGGATCTGCTGGGCGCGGAGCCCTGCGGGAAGCCGAGCCCGAGCATCAGCGCCGGCGCGGGAGAGCCGCCCGCCGACCCCGACGCCCCGCAGGTCTGTAAGCCCGCGCGCTCTCCCTCTTTTCCCTGAGCTGTGCTCAACCTCCCTCCCTATTGCCCTGGGTTTTTCGCCGATTGGTGTGGATTGGGAGTGATGGACCGCGTGTGTTTAGAATTAGATTTGCTGCTTCTGCATGACTCGGGATTGGCACTTGTAGTTGGAGGTGTTTCATTTCTGATCGACTTTTCCCCGAAACTGTGTTCTTGGTCCTCGTTGATACCTGGACATAACACATTGGTTAATGCTTTTTCGATAATAGATTCCAAATGGAAACGCGCGTGTGGCTCCACGATTGAAAAGAGACAGGTTTTTCGTCCCTAGTGACATTCGAGACTATAGTCTCGAACGAACAGAGTATTGCCCTTCCACTCACAGCAGGAATGCATTGACGGCACTTCTTGATTATTCAGCAGCCACAGGTTCAAGTGAGAGGTTTTGACTACAGGTCTCTAATGAGTTAGGGATGGTGAAGGCGGTAAACTAATGATTCTGCAGGACGGAAACTGTAGTGGACCCTTGGTCTCCAAAGAAAAGGTCCGTGTAGCTCCATGAATTGAGATGTTTCTGGTTGATACTCCTCACTGTTACAAGGTTTTGACTACAGGTCTCTAATGAGTTAGGGATGGTGAAGGCGGTAAACTAATGATTCTGCAGGACGGAAACTGTTTAGAATTAGATTTGCTGCTTCTGCATGACTCGGGATTGGCACTTGTAGTTGGAGGTGTTTCATTTCTGATCGACTTTTACCCGAAACTGTGTTCTTGGTCCTCGTTGATACCTGGACATAACACATTGGTTAATGCTTTTTCGATAATAGATTCCAAATGGAAACGCGCGTGTGGCTCCACGATTGAAAAGAGACAGGTTTTTCGTCCCTAGTGACATTCGAGACTATAGTCTCGAACGAACAGAGTATTGCCCTTCCACTCACAGCAGGAATGCATTGACGGCACTTCTTGATTATTCAGCAGCCACAGGTTCAAGTGAGAGGTTTTGACTACAGGTCTCTAATGAGTTAGGGATGGTGAAGGCGGTAAACTAATGATTCTGCAGGACGGAAACTGTAGTGGACCCTTGGTCTCCAAAGAAAAGGTCCGTGTAGCTCCATGAATTGAGATGTTTCTGGTTGATACTCCTCACTGTTACAAAATGTTCTCCCTCTTCTGCTGTGTGTCGTCTAGCCCATTGGAGAAAGAGTGCTGCAGAAATGGCAGCATTATTGGGGTGGATGAATTGTGTTCTATTCCTCATCCATTTGCCCAAGGAGAGATGACAGGGGAATACTAGACCGAGGAACTCGGTCTCTCTGGCACTTTTTGCAACAGTTTGTTGTGTCTGCCTCTTTACAGGTTAAAGGAGTCTAGCCATCACGAAATGTTATGCAAACCGAGAAGGAGATACTCAAAATGACAGCAATGGCACATTTGAATAAAGTCCATTTGCACATTTAGAAAGGCATCGCGTAAAGTTTAAGGGTGTGCAGCTGTACGTGTCTTGTGCCGTCCAACCGATTTGGTTGAAATATGTCCTACCAACATGAAAATTCAAGAATTAGAAGAACGGGTTGACAGTAATCTTCAGTCTGTTGCACCGTAACTTCTGAAAAAATCAGAGTTCATGCTGCTTGTTAATGAGCCTCATCTCTGATACTCTAGTTCTCCGTGTCGGGGTGGGTCTGAATACCACAGTGTCTCAGGCAGAGTCTCTTTTCTTTTGCTGTCCTTGTACCAGTCATTCAAGCGTGATCGCGCCAAAAATTCCTTATGGGGACTGTGCTTCGGGACGAATGGGATAAGACGTTTAATTTTCTAGACGTCATATTACAAAAAAACTTATTTTACTATACATCTATTGCCATTACCAAGTGATTTTTTTACGTGCGGTGGAATGAATACGTACGATGATCTTCATTACTGCTTTGTTATATTGGCTGGAATGTGCGGAATTAATGTGGCTGCGTGACGGGCTTTTTCTCTGTAGAAAGGGTGAGGGAAAATGCATTCAGTCGTGTGAAATCCGTGGTGGAGATTGTTCTGTCGGACTGATGGGCTAAGCCTTGTAATACGTCATAGTCAGAAAGCTTAATACATGTGATAGATCATCAATGGTCATTAAAAGATGATTCTAGTGCGGTAGAAATAACACAAAAGCGGAAGGCATCGCTGAGTTAGACCTCCTTGAGGATCAAAGGAGAGATCTTTTGGAGAAAAGGCATGGGATGAGATCAGCAGAGGTCGGGAAGCGCTGTCTCCGTGGCGAGTGTCCCGTCGGCGCGAGGTGCCCGTGGGAAAGGCGGGCGGGCAGCGGCGGGCAGCGCTCGGTGGCTGCAGTGCCGGGAGGAGGCTGCGGGCGCCGCTGTTGACCGAGGAGGAGCGAGAGGAAGGCCGGAGCGCTGCAGGCAGCCCCGCCCGCTGCGGCCCGGCTCGATCGCTCGCCCGATCGCTGGCTGGCTGGTTTGCTGGGCGGGCGAGCGTTCTGCGATCGTCCCCGCGGTGCGGAGCCGTGGTGCAGCGAGGCGGAGGGTCCGGCGGCAGCGGCCGGGAGCGGCGAGACGGTGACGGAGCCGAAGCCGGATCGGTAGCCGGATCGGGAGGCGGAAGAGCGGTCGGCGGTGTTGCGGTGCCGGCGGTGGGGCGGCGGAGATGTGGTCGGCGGGGAGGCGGTGGGTCCGGCGGGAGCGAGCCCTGCTGTGGTGCGTCCTGTTGGCGGCGTGGGAGGCGGCGTGGGGTCAGCTGCGCTACTCGATACCCGAGGAGATGCCGAAGGGCTCGTTCGTGGGCGACGTGGCCAAGGACCTGGCGATGGAGATCACGGTGCTCCAAGACCGCGGCGTCCACGTTGTCTCCAAACGCGGGACGCAGTATTTCTCTCTGCACGGGAAGACGGGACATTTAGTGACGGCGGAGAGGATAGACAGAGAGCAGCTGTGCGAGAGTGTGCAGCGATGCGTGCTGCGCTGTGAGGTGATCGTGGAGGGAGAAATGAAGGTTTACGGAATCGAAGTGGAAATCACGGATATCAACGACAACTCCCCCAGTTTCCGGGAGGCGGAAATAGAGCTGAGAATGAGCGAGACGACGGCGCCGGGGTGGCGGTTTCCTCTGAGGGACGCGCAGGACCCGGACGTGGGTCGGAATTCCCTGCAGAGCTACGAGCTGAGCGGCGACGAGCACTTCTCGCTGGCCGTGCAGGCGGGCCCCGGCGGGGAGCAGCGTCCCGAGCTGGTGCTGGCGAAGGCGCTGGACCGGGAGGAGGCGGCGTTTCACGAGCTGGTGCTGAGGGCGAGCGACGGCGGAGAGCCGCGGCGGACGGGCACGGCGCGCATCCGCGTGTCGGTGCTGGACGCCAACGACAACGCGCCCGCGTTCAGCCAGGCAGAGTACACGGTGCGTGTGGCGGAGGACGTGCCCGTGGGCTCCGTCCTCGTCACCGTCACGGCCACCGACGCCGACGAGGGGATCAATGGACAAGTAAAATACAGTTTCCATAAAATTTCGGACCGGGCGTCTAAACTTTTTAACCTGGACGCTGAGACGGGAGAAATATCCGTTAAAGAGGATTTAGACTTTGAAGAAATGTATTCCCATGACCTGGAGGTGCAGGCACAAGATGGTGGCTTCCTTTTCGACACAGCAAAAGTGGAGATCACGTTGACAGACGTCAACGACAACTCGCCCGATATTTCGGTGCGGTCGACGCTGAGCGACATCTCAGAGGACGCCCCGCCGGGGACGGTGGTGGCCCTATTGCACGTCCAGGACCGGGACTCCGGACTCAACGGGCAGGTGCGTTGCAGCATCGCCGAGAGCCTCCCGTTCCGTCTGGAGAAGAGCTTTGAGGACTACTACCGCGTGGTGACGGCGCGGGAGCTGGACCGCGAGGAGGTGTCGGAGTACAACGTGACGGTGCGGGCGGCGGACGGCGGGTCGCCGCCGCTGCGGAGCAGCGCGGTGCTGGCGCTGCGGGTGCTGGACGTGAACGACAACGCGCCGGTGTTCGCGGAGGCGCGGTACAGCGCGCGGGTGCCCGAGAACAACGCGGCGGGCGCGCTGCTGCTGAGGGTGCGGGCGCGGGACGCGGACTGGGGCGCGAACGCGCGCGTGCGGTACCGGCTGTGGGAGGGGCGGGTGCGGGGCGCGCCGCTGTCGTCGTACGTGTCGGTGCAGGCGGAGACGGGCGCGCTGTACGCGCTGCGCTCCTTCGACTACGAGGAGGTGCGCGAGGTGGGGCTGTGGGTGGGGGCGGAGGACGGCGGCGCGCCGGCGCTGAGCAGCAACGTGTCGGTGCGGCTGGAGATCGTGGACGAGAACGACAACGCGCCGCAGGTGCTGTACCCGCCGCCGGCGCCAGCGGGCTCGGGCTCGGGCTCGGGCTGGGGCTCGGTGTCGGGGTGGTGGTCGGGCGTGGAGCTGTGGCCGCGGTCGGCGGAGCCCGGGTCGCTGGTGGCCAAGGTGGTGGCGGTGGACGCGGACGCGGGTCAGAACGCGTGGCTGTCGTACGAGCTGGCCAAGGCGACGGAGCCGGGTCTGTTCCGCGTGGGGCTGCACAGCGGCGAGGTGCGGACGGCGCGGTTGCCGCTGGCCCGCGACGCGGCGCGGCAGAGCCTGGTGGTGGTGGTGAAGGACCACGGGCGGCCGGCGCTGTCGGCCACGGCCACGCTGAGGGTGGTGCTGGGCGAGAGCGTGGCCGAGCTGCTGTCGGAGCTGGGCAGCGCGGCGGCGGCGGCGCCGGGCGAGCCGGGCGGCAGCCTGACGCGCTGGCTGGTGCTGGCCGTGGCGGCCGTCTCCTGCCTCTTCCTCGCCTTCCTGCTGCTGCTGCTGGCGCTGCGCCTGCGCCGCTGGCGCCGCTCGCAGCTGCCGGCGGCGGGCAGCGGCGCCTTGCGCGGCGTCCCGGCCTCGCACTTCGTGGGCATCGACGGCGTCCGCGCCTTCCTGCGCTCCTACTCGCACGAGGTCTCGCTCACCGCCGACTCGCGCAAGAGCCAGCTGCGCTTCTCGGGCGGCAGCTGCTGCGACACCCTGCCGGCCCGCCCGCCGCCCGACGAGCCCGCGCCGCCGCTGCTCCCCGAGGACGCTGACGGCGCCCGCCGCGACGACCCCGCCGCTCCTCCGGTGAGTTCCTCCCACCCTCGGAATTGCTCCTCCACTCTTCCCTCTCACGAGTCTCTGCCCTTGCCGTTCTGTGTTCTCTGTCCTGCCTCGGGAGGTTTAGTTACAAAAAAAAAGGCAAATCTTGGTTCATGAGCGCCCTGTGCTGGTGCGTCTTGCTCCGGGGACGTGATCGTAGGCTCTTTGTCAGCCTTGCATTTTTTGTGGGAGTCAGGAGAGTTGGGGCTGCTGTTGGCTTGTGGTTCGGTAGAGCGAACATTTTTGTTCTTATCACCCATCACGTCATTTTTTATTTTGTCCCCTGATGGGTAATACCCATTCTGGTGTCAGTGCTAGCTCTTCTGAATGGATGTATGGCTTTATTAGCAAATTGCAGCTTTCGACATTAGCAGGTTAAGGTATATTCCTGACACAATATGTGCTGGAGTAGGATGAGCGTGTCTTAAAATGGACTGTTAATGGCCCCGTGTACAGCTTATAAGCTCCTTGCCAGATGGAGGAGAGTCATGGAAGTTGTGCCTCTTTGTCTCTTGGTTCTTGCATTTGAAAAACTATTGCAAGAAATAGATGTGTTCTGCTAACTCCCTGTATCTAAAATTTGACTTATTTGAAATGGATCTGGATGTGTCTTGGCTTGAGAAGAACCATAGGTGGGTGGGAGGCAGGGGATAGGATACTTTGGGGAGAAATGTAAGCAGAGGGTCTTTGGCCATGTGCACGTGTTCACTGAACCAGCCTCTCCTGTAAGACTGCTTTCTTTTTATTCCTAAGCTCTTGCCGTTTCTTTTCTGAATTGTAGTGAGAGTGACATGCATCTTCCTTCTTGGTATGGAGATGTGAAGATACTTATGTGAAGTTTGTGGTGTGATAATGTGGCATATTTAAAAGAAATGGTCTGGGACACTGGCCCTTTCTTGTCATGTCCTTTCAAACTATATGACTTAAAGGTCACCCTGCAAGTCTTGACGAGTTGGAGATGAGATTCACGAAAGCTCTGTGTGAGGGACACAAGAGATAGGGTTGCTCCTTTCCCTGTTCAATGTCCAACTGTAGTATCATGCAATGTGAGATTCTTCTTCCCAAAGAAATGTGGCTAGAGGACACGTGATTCCTGCTGTCTTGGGAGCCCTGGGAGCCCAGTTCTTCCTCTGGTGTTTGCAGTTGGTTGTCAATTCTTATGTAACACTAAATTACATATTTGTGACAAGCACTGTAATGGGAGCTTTTGGAAGAGCAAACTGTGTAATTGTGTCCTACTAAATACCTGAATTATGTACGTATTTAACTGCCATCATCTGGAAGAGTGTGTTGTGATCCTTTACTTTCTACAGGTGGTCACTTCTTGCCTCGTTTGCTTTGATGATCTGAATCTTGGCTTTAGTGTCTGATAATATGTGGAAGATCTCACCTGTTAGATGTGCCTGACTGTCCCGTACATGCCTTTCATGTTTACAGCTGTCAGGAGATAGATTTTTATGGACATGTTTCCTTGAAATGTTAACTGGACAAGTGCTCTTGCTTGTCACATACACATAGTGAGAAGTCAAGTATTATCCTTGGAAAGTAGAAGTTGCGTCTGCAACTTCTCTTTCAGTGGAGTCTATCTGTGTTTTATGAACATCAATGACAATGATGTGACCTCTGAAGGCTTTGAGGACAATGTTGGGGAAGCTGTGTATGAGGAGGTACAAGTGGAGACAAGGCATGAGTTTTCTTAATTCCCAGGGTTCATTGCTCGCCTACATTAAATGAGTCTGAAGGTGTCATATTTTTGGATATTGCACTGCTCAGGTTCCATCTGGCCAAGTTGTGGGTTCTTCTGTTGCATGATGTTTCCTATGAATGGCAGTTACTGAGCACAGACGTAGAATTTGCATTAAGATTTGAGAGTCATGTGTTTTCCAAATGCACATGTGCTGTAGTAGGATGATGATGTGTTTGAGGTGATAGTTTGATGAGTGGGTCTTTATTGGAGCTGCATATCCCTTATGCCCTTGAGAACATTGGATGTTCCTTCAAATTAATATGATGATTAGAGAAATCTCTGCATTTGTCCATGTTGGGATCATTGTCCTTTCAATGGTGTCTGTCTGCAAAGGCAGCTTTTTGTTGTGTGAAGTTTGGGAAGGGTGAAAAATTGTGTCTCTCCAGAGACAAGGCAGCTGAAAAAATTCACTGTGATATAATTTGAAATATCTAAAAATTATGAAAGTTTAGTTTCTCCTAGTTGATAAATGAGGCCCACAGTTGAGGTTCCATGCATTTTCCACTTTTATATTGTCCAAAGAGGAGCTGTGGCTCTGGTCTTTGGTGTGAGCTGCTGCATGAACTTCCTGTGGACTTTTTACCAACAAGATACCCTTGTTATGTTCCTGCTAGACCTGACTTGATCTGAAATGTTAACTCACCTTCCTTCACTTCATCATGTTTCCGATTCTTGCCTTGGTTGTCAGGGGATTTTTTTATTTTTTTGGTGGGTGGATGAGCGTGTCTTGAAATGGATTGTTAGTGACCCTGTATGTAGGTGCTCCTCCTTTCTGCTTTTCTCAGCCTTTCTGTTTTTCCTTTGTAATGTGATTGATTATGGAATGTCTTTGTATTTGTCCAAGCTTTGATCTTTCTACACCAATCGAGGAAGGTACTGGGCAACAACTTGTTCTTGGCTGTCTACCAGTTGTGGAGGTGAAAGAGAATTGTCAAAGTTGTGACAATTTGAGAAACTGTCTGGGTGGCTGTGTTTGAAGAGCTACTACTGGCAGATGTGTATTGCTGATTCCTTCTCTTTTAAGGTTGACTTATTTGAAATGGAGCTGATCCTGTCTTGGCTTGACAACACATGCTGTGGCAAGAGCTGTACAAGGGTAGGAGGGAGAGCTTAGGAGGGTGATATTGCCCCCCTGCAGATGTTCTCTGACCTAGGTTGAACTGGAGGACCACTTCCCTTTTACCGTTAGTCTACTGATGTTTCTTCTCTGAAGTGAAGTGAGCAGACAATATGTCTTCCTCCTTAGGATGGAGATGTGAAGTTATCCATGTGAAGTTTGTGGTGCGATAGTGGTACATGTTGAAGAGAAATGGTGTAGACAACTAGGCCCTTCATGCCATGTGCTTGTAAATTCTAAGGGTCAAAGAACACCGTGCAAGTTGTGAAGGCTTGAAGATAAGAGTCCTGATAACTCTGTGTGAGGGTAACAAGAAATACTTTCGCTCCTTCCCCATTCAGCGTCTAGTTGTAGTATCATGCAATGTGAGTTTCACCTTTCTGAAGAAGTTTGGCTAGAAGACATGTGATTCCAGCTGTTCTGGGAGCCCTGGGAGGTTCTTCCTCTGCTTATTCAGGCTGTTGTCAATTCTTAACTCACAGTGAATTGTGTATTTATGACAAGCACCAGAATGAGGGCTTTGGGCAGAGCAACCTGTGTCTTTGCTACCTACTAAATACCTGGATTATGGGCCTACTCTGAGTGCCATAATCTAGAAGAGTAATCTCTAAGCCCTTCCTTTCTGCATGCATTCACTTCTTGCCTTGGTCATTGTGTTGGTCTGAAAGTGAGCCTTTGTATCTGACAATGTGTGGAGGATCACATCTGTCACATTTGCCTGGCTGTCCCATATTGATCTCTCATGTTTACAGCTGGAAAGAGAGGCTCTCATAAACACATTTCCTTCATATAAAAGCTGAACAAATGTTCTTGCTTTTCACATCCACATGGAGAGAAGTCAAGTATTAACCATGGAAAGGAGAAGTTGTCTGTGCAGCTTTTCTGTAGGTGGAGTCTGTCTGCAAATTATGGTGATCATTGTCAATGGTGTGGTCTGTGAAGGGTTTGAAGAGAGTCTTGGGGGTGGTGTGTGTGAGGAGGTAGCAGTAGAGAAAAGGCATGTGTGTTATTAATTCCTAGGGTTCATTCCTGGGCTACATAAAATGAGACTGAAGGTGCCTTAATTTTGGATATCACACTCCTCAGGTTCCAACTGGCCAAGTTGTGGGTTCATCAATCTGTTTCCTGTTGCATGATATTTCCCAACAATGGCAGTTACTAAGCATATGCATAACCTTTCGGTTAAGGCTTGAGCAGCATGTATCTTCCAAGTTGCCCAATGTGCTGAAGTAAGATGATGGTATGATAGTATCCCTGAGGTGATTCTTTGACAACTGGGTCTGTTTTGGAGCTGTATATCATTTATGCACTTGAGAAGATTTTAGATGTGCTTCCAGTTTGTGTGATGAGCAGAGAAATGTCTTTGCATGTATCCAAGTTGTGATCCCTCTTCTCAATAATGAGAAACTGTGCGTGCAGCTCTCCCTTCAGCAGCATCTGTTTGCAAAGACCTTTGCCATTTTTCTTTTCCCAGGTTTCCTGTCTCAAAAGATAACGATTGTCCTCTGGTTGTATAGTATTTCAAAATAACTGTGCTTGTAGAAAAATGGTGCATGAATAGGAGGCTTCAAGGTCATAGTTTGTTTTCCCAAGTCTGGATAATTCTGTTGTATTTGAAACTGCAGGTGCTTTTTGCAGCAAACACACACTTCCCTTGGCAAGGTTTTTTTTTTTGCAGCAAACACTTTCTTCCCTTGGCAAGCCCTCAGCCACCTGAAGAAGCCCAGGATGACCAAACTTGAGAAAGAGGCCTGTGATAAGTGTTTACACTTACGGCTTCATATTCGTATGCAGATGAACAGGCCACAGAGTCAAAAAAATTGATTGAGAGCTGATGACTGTTTCTCAAAATGAACTCCCCTACAATGTAGTCCACAAGAAGACTTTAGGGTTGCAGTTTTGCTTGAAACCTCAGTGATTTGCAGGTGCTGAGAGGGTCAATATCAACACCAGCAGTGAAGACACAAGAAGACTTCCAGGTGAGTTTCTCTGAGAAGCCTTTATCTTTATTGGTTCCTTACCTTCCTAGTCCAGTTTTTTGTTTTTGATTTTGGTTTTTTTTTTTTTTTTTTTCCCTCTTCCTGGCTTGCTCTGTATGTAGGTTTAGTTTGCAGAAGTGGCATATCTTCATTTAGCCATGTGTTGTGTTTTAGTGCTTCCTGCAGTTTTTGTGGAAGGCAGGAGATGTGAGGTTATATCTATGTTCTGGTTGTGGCAGGGAGAGGAGATTAAAGCATGAAGCCAGTAGAAGTCCCATCTGTGTAAAACAGTGTGTGTGACAAAAGAGTGGAGGAGATTTCCCAGAAGGTGATATTTTGATATTACCCATCTTCTGTTGGATGACTGCTCCTCCTTTAGTTCTGGCATATAATGTTCCTGTGTTTTACAATTCTGCTATATCTTCATGGAACATTGAAGAGCAGACAAACATACTTCCTTTTTGGTGTGATTGTGGTGTATTGTACTGTCATGATATGTTTTTGGCAATACTGAGTGCCATAAGCAAAGCCACAGGTTATGTAGGGTTGGAGAGAAGACTTGGGAAAGCTCTGTTGGCCGGGGGGTGGTAGAAGTAGTGATGGTCACTTCCCTGCTTGTCACAGTAACTCAGCTGGGCACATGGTTGTGGTTCCATGCAATTTCTATTCCTTCTGCTCAATACGTTTGGCCTAATGAATGTTATTTCAGCTGATCCATATTTATTTGTGTATGTTTCTCACTCTTGTCTTGCTTGTCATGAGCTACAGCCTGTCCTCAGGGTGTCTGATGAAATGGGGAAGGTCAGCTCTGTTCCAGTAATCTGAGTGCAGGGGCATTTCCTTCCCACACCTTGAAGGTTCATAGCTGTAAGGAGGAAGGCTTTCATAGGTGTATGTGTGCTCCCAGAGCGAAGACTTGTCTGTAGGGAAAGAAAGCAAACCCTTTTCTGCCGCAGTCCTCAAAGTGCAGAGAAGCAACCCAGCCCAGCCAAGGTTTCCATGAAGAGACATGGAGTCAGTGGGAGAACATGTGCAGGGTGTCCCCTACATGATGTCCCATTACATGACTTGGTTGGAGAGATATGGGTTTGACAGGTGGACTGTCAAACTGTTAGATGGACAAGGAACTGGCTGGATGGTCACCTCTGAAGAGTTCTAGTCAATGGTTCAATATCCAGGTGGGAACAAGTAACGTGGTATTGCTCCAGAAGCCATACTGGGACAAATAATTTTGAATGTATCTCAAGAATATCTTCATCAACAAGTTCCATGGTTTCCTCTGGGGTGGACTTGACAGTCTTGCTGGCAGCTGGTGTAAGTCTATGTTGTGGATTTGAGTTGGAAATGGTGTTGGTAAAACACTGATGTTGTTGGTTGTGTGAAGCAGACAAGACATTTTCTGCTTCTCATACCGCCACTGCCAGCGAGTGTGCTGGACATGCACGAGAAGTTGGGAGCCGATATAAGCAGGACAGCTAAGTTCAACTGACCAAAGTGTTTATGCATATCTTGTGATGTCATGCTCAGGATACGGAGGTGGGGGAAGAAGGGAAGAGGGGGACACATTTGGAGTTCTGGTGTTTGTCTTCCCAAGTAGCTGTTGGGCATGATGGAGCCCTGCATTCAAGGAGAGGCCTGAACATGTCCCTCTCAATTGGAAGTGGTGACTGAATTCCTCGTTTTCCTTTGCTTGTCTGAGCAGCGTTTTTGTTACTTAAACTGTCTTTATCTCTACCCATGGGTTTTCTAACATTTATTCCTCTGATTCTCCTCCCAACCGGGGAGTGAGCAATAGGCTGCATGGTCCTAACTGTCAAATCAGGACAATGACACTGACAGCAGGATTCAATGTACCCACCACGATTTTGCAGGCAATAAAAATTAGAGTGAGGCAATTGATTCACTATGGGGAAGGGATGCCATCCAGAGGGACCTGGACAGGCTGGAGGAATGGGCCTGTGATAATGTAATGAAATTGAAGAAGGCCAAGTGCAAGGTCGTGCAGCTGGGTTGGGGCATTCCCCAGTTTCAGCAGAGACAGGGGGATTGTGTCCAGGGGCAACGGATTTAAACTGAAAGAGGGTAGGTTTCCATTAGGCATAAGGAAGAAATCATGAGGGCAATGAGACACTGGTAGAGGTTTCCCAGGGAAGTCATGGATGTGTCGTCAACGGAAAGTCTGAAGGTGAGGTTGGATGGGGCTTTGAGCAATGTGATATAGTGAAGGATGTCACTGCCCATGGCAGAGGGAGTGGACTAGATGTTCTTTAGAGGTCCATTTTGACCCAAACCATTCTATGGTTCTATGAAAGACGCGATGTGGCTTTGCACTTCCCTGTTGCCAATCCCTCAAATACAGCGATGCAAAGAAGAAACTTTTGTGAATCCCAAATAAAACTGCAAATGTTTTCCTGCTATCTTACCATAGAGCTACAGACACTATTTTCAGGGTGACACATGTCTCAGTGTGCTTACTCTTGTCCCTAAAATAAAAATCAACGGTGGGAAAAATGTCAGAGATTTCCATGAGCAAAAGGAAGATATGCAGGGAAAAGGGAAACCTTTTTCAGGTCCAGCATGACAGGACTGCAGTGGCTTTTGCTTCAATCTGTTTCTCATTACTTATTGATTACTCCAACAAGAATACTTTCTTCTAGATTTCATCCCAGGTAAGAAAAGCAGAATTCAGAGTAACTGAAGAAATAGTATAAAGCTCTTAAGGATTCGCTAGCTATAAAATCGTTTCTAGCTCTCATACATCCGTCTGGATTTTGTCAAGAGCAGCTGAGTTCCTTTGCCTACTTCTCTGCCACGAAAAATGACTGCTATTTATTGCGAGTCAAGGAGATGACATAAAATACATAACGGCGTATCTCAGCTTAAAAAGCGTTGGGAGCTGCAGCAAGCAAGAGCCCTTGCGTTTCTTGATTCTACCAAAGCCATACCTGAAAGCTGGGCACAGCCACGGAACACCAGCCGAAATCCGGACCCCGGCAGCGCGGTCACCGGCCGCCTGCAGTATCGTGGCGGCGCCTCCGGGTGCCGCTGTTGGCCGACGCGGAGCGGCGCTGGAGCCGCAGCCGCAGCCGGAGCCGGCGCAGCGTCAGGAGGGAGGAGCGCGGCGAGCGCTGGCGAGAATGGCGGTCGGTGAGAGGCAGCGGGAGAGTGGGAGCCGGCGGCGAGCAGGCGGGCGAGTGCTGGTGCTGCTGCTGGGCGCTTTGCTGCTGGGCTTGTGCTGCCGGGCGGCGGCGGCGGCGGCGGAGCGGATCCGCTACGCCATCCCCGAGGAGCTGGGCAGAGGGTCGCTGGTGGGGCCGCTGGCGCGGGACCTGGGGCTGAGCCCGGCGGAGCTGCCGGCGCGCAAGCTGCGTCTCAGCGCGGAGAAGCAATACTTCGGCGTGAGCGGGGAGAGCGGGAACCTGTACGTGAGCGAGAGGCTGGACCGGGAGGAGATGTGCGGCGAGTCGGCGTCCTGCTCCGTCAGCTTCGAGGCGCTGGTGCAGAACCCGCTCAACGTTTTCCACGTCGAGGTGGCCATCCAGGACGTCAACGACAACGCGCCGACCTTCAGCAAGGCTGCTCTCGACCTCGAGATCACAGAGTTGACGCTCCCTGGTGCTCGTTTTCCGCTGGAGATGGCCCGAGACGCGGACGTGGGCAGCAACTCTCTGCTGACGTACCAGCTCACTGGCAACCCGGCCTTCACTCTGGACGTCAAGGAGAGCCCGGATGGAAGCAAGAGACCGGAATTAGTGCTGGAGAGAGAGCTGGACCGGGAGAAGCAGAGCTCCTTTGAGCTGGTGCTGACGGCGGTGGATGGCGGGGATCCCGTGAGGTCGGGGACTGTCCAGATTCGCGTCAACGTGACGGACGCCAACGACAACGCGCCCGTGTTCGGCAAAAGCCTCTACGAGGCCCAAGTGCGTGAGAACGTGCCGGCGGGGTCGCTGGTGCTGCAGGTGCGAGCCACGGATGCGGACGCGGGCTCCAACGGGCGGGTCTCGTACTCCTTCGGCAACGTCCCGGACGACGTCCGCGCCTTGTTCAGTGTCGAGAGCGAGAGCGGCGAGGTGAGGACAGTGGGGCCTCTGGATTTCGAGGAAAAGAGTAGATACAGCTTCGGGCTGGAGGCGAGGGACGGCGGCGGACTCACGGCTCACTGCAAGGTGCAGATCGACATCATCGACGAGAACGACAACGCGCCCGAGATCACGGTGTTGTCGGTGTCGAGCCCGGTGCCCGAGGACGCCCCCGCCGGCACCGTGGTGGCCCTGCTGAACGTGAACGATCCGGACTCCGGGGAGAACGGTCAGGTGTGGTGCGAGCTGTCGGGCGAGGCGCCGCTGTCGATCGTGGCGTCGTCGGGCGGCTCGTACAAGGTGGTGACGGCGAGCGCGCTGGACCGTGAGCAGGCGTCCGAGCACCGCGTGACGGTGGTGGCCAGGGACCGGGGCAGCCCGCCGCTGTGGAGCCGCGCGTCGCTGGTGCTGGAGGTGTCGGACGTGAACGACAACGCGCCGGTGTTCGAGGAGGCGGCCTACAGCGCGTACGTGGCGGAGAACAACGCGGCGGGCGCGTCGGTGGTGCGCGTGCAGGCGCGGGACGCGGACGCGGGCGCCAACGGCCGCGTGAGCTACTGGCTGGCGGGCGGCAGCGCGGGCGCGGCGGCGTACGTGTCGGTGGAGGCGCGGAGCGGCGCGGTGTACGCGCAGCGCTCCTTCGACTACGAGCTGCACGGGAAGACGGGACATTTAGTGACGGCGGAGAGGATAGACAGAGAGCAGCTGTGCCGGCTGGTGGAGAAATGCGTGCTGCGCTGTGAGGTGATCGTGGAGGGGGTAATGACGGTTTACAGAATCGAAGTGGAAATCACGGATATTAACGACAACGCCCCCAGTTTCCGGGAGGCGGAAATGGAGCTGAGAATGAGCGAGACGACAGCGCCGGGGTGGCGTTTTCCTTTGGCCGAGGCTCAGGACCCGGACGTGGGACGGAATTCCCTGCAGAGCTACGAGCTGAGCGGCGACGAGCACTTCTCGCTGGCCGTGCAGGCGGGCCCCGGCGGGGAGCAGCGTCCCGAGCTGGTGCTGGCGAAGGCGCTGGACCGGGAGGAGGCGGCGTTTCACGAGCTGGTGCTGAGGGCGAGCGACGGCGGAGAGCCGCGGCGGACGGGCACGGCGCGCATCCGCGTGTCGGTGCTGGACGCCAACGACAACGCGCCCGCCTTCAGCCAGGCGGAGTACACGGTGCGTGTGGCGGAGGACGTGCCCGTGGGCTCCGTCCTCGTCACCGTCACGGCCACCGACGCCGACGAGGGGCTGAATGGACAAGTAAAATACAGTTTCCATAAAATTTCGGACCGAGCGTCGGAACTATTTCACCTGGACGATGAGACGGGAGAAATATCCCTTAAGAACCATATGGACTTTGAGGAAATGTCATCCCATGAACTGGAGGTGCAGGCACGGGACGGAGGAGAGCTTTTCGACACGGCGAAAGTTGTGATCACTGTGACCGACGTGAACGACAACACACCAGAGATTTCGGTGCGGTCGGCGCTGAGCGAGATCTCTGAGGACGCCCCGCCGGGGACGGTGGTGGCCCTGCTGCACGTGCAGGACCGGGACTCCGGACTCAACGGCCAGGTGACCTGCTCGCTGGACGGGGGCGTCCCGTTCCGGCTGCAGAGCTCGCGGGGCAGCTACTACAGCGTGGTGACGGCGCGGGAGCTGGACCGCGAGGAGGTGTCGGAGTACAACGTGACGGTGCGGGCGTCGGACGGCGGGTCGCCGCCGCTGCGGAGCAGCGCGGTGCTGGCGCTGCGGGTGCTGGACGTGAACGACAACGCGCCGGTGTTCGCGGAGGCGCGGTACAGCGCGCGGGTGCCCGAGAACAACGCGGCGGGCGCGCTGCTGCTGAGGGTGCGGGCGCGGGACGCGGACTGGGGCGCGAACGCGCGCGTGCGGTACCGGCTGTGGGAGGGGCGGGTGCGGGGCGCGCCGCTGTCGTCGTACGTGTCGGTGCAGGCGGAGACGGGCGCGCTGTACGCGCTGCGCTCCTTCGACTACGAGGAGGTGCGCGAGGTGGGGCTGTGGGTGGGGGCGGAGGACGGCGGCGCGCCGGCGCTGAGCAGCAACGTGTCGGTGCGGCTGGAGATCGTGGACGAGAACGACAACGCGCCGCAGGTGCTGTACCCGCCGCCGGCGCCAGCGGGCTCGGGCTCGGGCTCGGGCTGGGGCTCGGTGTCGGGGTGGTGGTCGGGCGTGGAGCTGTGGCCGCGGTCGGCGGAGCCCGGGTCGCTGGTGGCCAAGGTGGTGGCGGTGGACGCGGACGCGGGTCAGAACGCGTGGCTGTCGTACGAGCTGGCCAAGGCGACGGAGCCGGGTCTGTTCCGCGTGGGGCTGCACAGCGGCGAGGTGCGGACGGCGCGGTTGCCGCTGGCCCGCGACGCGGCGCGGCAGAGCCTGGTGGTGGTGGTGAAGGACCACGGGCGGCCGGCGCTGTCGGCCACGGCCACGCTGAGGGTGGTGCTGGGCGAGAGCGTGGCCGAGCTGCTGTCGGAGCTGGGCAGCGCGGCGGCGGCGGCGCCGGGCGAGCCGGGCGGCAGCCTGACGCGCTGGCTGGTGCTGGCCGTGGCGGCCGTCTCCTGCCTCTTCCTCGCCTTCCTGCTGCTGCTGCTGGCGCTGCGCCTGCGCCGCTGGCGCCGCTCGCAGCTGCCGGCGGCGGGCAGCGGCGCCTTGCGCGGCGTCCCGGCCTCGCACTTCGTGGGCATCGACGGCGTCCGCGCCTTCCTGCGCTCCTACTCGCACGAGGTCTCGCTCACCGCCGACTCGCGCAAGAGCCAGCTGCGCTTCTCGGGCGGCAGCTGCTGCGACACCCGT
>NW_015091678.1:0-10016 GCF_001431845.1 Calidris pugnax | reverse complement strand
ATGCGGAAGGCAAAGCTTGGTTCATGAGCGCACTGTACTGGTGCCTTTTTCTCCGGCTGATGATTGTGGGCTCATTGCTCAGCGTTCAAACGCTTGTTGTGGGAGTCAGGAGAAATGGGGCTGCTGTTTTCTGGAGCTTCCTTAGTGCGCAGCTTTGTGTTCCTATCATGTACCCACTTGTTTCTCATTTTGCCCCCTGATTCCTGTGTGGGATGAGCGTGTCTTGAAACCAACTGCTAATAGGGCCATGTATAACTTCAGTGCTCATTGGTTCTTCTCTTCTCAGCAGAATTTTCTGTTTCTCTATGACAATGGAGGGAGCAAGGAAATGTCTTTGTATTCGTGCATGATTTTGTCTTTGAACTGTGTACAACGGTGGAGGAATGGGCTAGACAACAACTGATTCCTTGTTGAAGGCTTGTCTGCCTGTTGTGAAGATGAAATCAAATCATCGAAGTTGTGACTATGTCCAAAATCTCTGGTTGAAGAGATATATATCTCATGGGAGATATATTTAGATTGTCTTTTAAGGTTGACTGATTTAAAAGAGTTGGATGTGTCTTGTCTTTAGAATACATGCATATGAGGGCAGGAGGGGAGTGATTCACGATATTGGGAGAAGTGTAAGCAAGGGGGTTTGGCCCTGTGCTGGTGTTCGCTGACCCAGCCTCTCCTGGAGGACCAGTTCACATTTACATTTAGACTCTTGATGTTTCTTCTGTGAAGCAGTGAGTGCATGATTGTATCTTCTCAGTATGGAGATGTGAAGATATACGTGCAAGAAGTTTGCTGTGTGGTAGCATTGCATGTTGAAGAGAAATGGTCTGGCTCACTGGCCTTTCCTCTCATGTGCTTTCAAATTATATGGCTTAAAGAACACTATGCGAGTTTTGAAGAGTTGGAGATGAGAATCATGGGAGCTGTGCATGAGGGGCACCAGACTTAGGTGTGCTCCTTTCCCTGTTCAGTGTCCACCTGTAGTATCATGCAACGCGAGATTCATCTTCCCAAAGAAATGTGGCTAGAGGACATGTGATTCCCGCTGTCTTGGGAGCCCTGGGAGGTCATTTCTTTGCTTTTGCAGGTGGTCGTCAATTTTTAACTAATACTGGATTATGTATTTATGACAAGCACAATAATCGGAGCCCGCCGCGACGACCCCGCCGCTCCCCCGGTGAGTTCCTCCCACCCTCGGAATTGCTCTGCCACGCTTCCCTCTCGCGATTCTCTGCCCTTGTCCACCGATCTTCTCTGTCCCGCCTCGGGAGGTTTAGTTACAAAAAAAAGGCAAATCTTGGTTCATGAGCGCGCTGTTCTGGTGCGTCTTGCTCTGGGGACGTGATCGTAGGCTCTTTGTCAGCCTTGCATTTTTTGTGGGAGTCAGGATAAGTGGGGCTGCTGTTGGCTTGTGGTTCGGTAGAGCGAAGATTTTTGTTCTTATCACGCACCACGTCATTTCTTATTTTGTCCCCTGATGGGTAATACCCATTCTGGTGTCAGTGCTAGCTCTTCTGAATGGATGTATGAAGCTAATTGAAGTTTTCCACATTAGCAGGTTAAGGTATATTCCTGACAGAACAAGTGCTGGAATAGGATGACCATGTCTTGAAATGGACTGTTAATGGCCCCGGGTACAGCTTATAAGCTCCTTGCCAGATGGAGGAGAGTCATGGAAAGTTGTGCCTCTTTGTCTCTTGGTTCCTGCATTTGAAAATCTATTGCAAGAAATAGATGTGTTCTGCTAATTCTCCATATCTAAAATTTGACTTATTTGAAATGGATCTGGATGTGTCTTGGCTTGAAAAGAGGCAGAGGAGAGTGGCAGGCAGGGAAGGGGAAGCTGAGTGGAGAAATGTAGCAGAGGTGCTTTGGCCATGTGCACATTTTCACTGGACCAGCCTCTCCTGTAAGACTGCTTTCTTTTTATTCCTAAGCTCTTGCTGTTTCTTTTCTGAATTGTAGTGAGAGTGACATGCATCTTCCTTCTTGGTATGGAGATGTGAAGACGTGTATGTGAAGTTGGTGGTGTCGTAGTGTAACAGGTTTGAAAGAAATGGTCTGGGACACTGGCCTTTCTTGTAATGTGCTTTCAAATTATATGGCTTAAAGAACACTATGCAAGTTTTGAAGGGCTGGAGATGAGAATCATAGGAGCTGTTCGTGGGGGGCACAAGAGATACGGTTGCTCCTTTCCCTGTTCAATGTCCAACTGTAGTATCATGTAATGTGAAATTCATCTTCCCAAAGAAATGTGGCTAGAGGACATGTGATTTCAGCTGTCTTGGGAGCCCTTCCTCTGTTTTTGCAGGTGGTTGTCAGTTCTTACCGAACACTGAATTATATACTTGTGTCAAGCGCCATTAATGGGAGCTTTAGAAAGAGCAAACTGTGAAATTGCTACCTACGAAATACCTGAATTGGGTACGTACTTTAACTGCCATCATCTGGAAGAGTGTGTTGTGATCCCTTACTTTCTACAGGTGTTCACTTCTTGCATTGCTCATTTGAACGATCTGAATCTTGGCTTTAGTGTCTGCTAATGTGTGGAAGATCTCACCTGTTACGTTTGTCTGACTGTCCCGTACGTGCCTTTCATGTTTACAGCTGTCAAGAGATAGACTTCCATGGACATGGTTCCTTAAAATGTCAACTGGACAAATGCTCTTGCTTGTCATATACACATGGTGAGAAGTGAAGTATTATCCATAGGAAGGAGAAATGGTCTGTGCAATGTTCTTTGGGTGGAGTCTAACTGCAACTTATAAAGATCAATGACAGTGATATGAGCTGTGAAGGCTTTGAGGAGGATCTTGTGGACGTTGTGTGTGAGAAGGTAGCGGTAGAGACAAGGCATGTGTTTTATTAATTCCCAGGGACCATTGCTTCACTACAATGAGTCCGAAGGCAACTTCTTGTTGGATATTTTGCTCAGATTCCATTTGGCCAAGATGTGAGTTCATCAGTTTGCTTTCGTGTTGCCTGATATTTCCTGTGAATGGCAGTTATTGAGCACAGATATAGAATTTGTATTAAGATTTGATAGTCATGTGTCTTCCAAGTGCACATGTGCTGTAGTAGGCTGATGGTGTCTTTGGGGTAACACTTTGATGACTATGATGGATACTTTGATTGGAGCTGCGTATCACTTATTCTCTTGAGAACATTGAATGTTCCTTCAAATTAATATGATGATTAGAGAAATCTCTGCATGTGTCCATGTTGAGATCCTTGTTCTTTCAACGGTGTCTGTCTGCAAACGCAGTTTTTATGTTGTGTGATGTTTTGGGAAGGATGAAAAATTGTGTCTCCCAGAGATGGGAGGTGAAAAAGTTCACTGTGGTATAATTTGAAATGTCTAAAAATTATGAAAGTTTGGTTTCTTCTAGTGGATATATAAGGCCCACTGTTGAGGTTCCGTACATTTTCCATTTTATATTGTCCAAGGAGGAGCTGTGGCTCTGGTCTTTGGTGTAGGCTGCTGTGTGTGTTTCCTGTGCACTTTTTACCAGTTGGATACCCTTCTTGTGTTCCTGCTAGAGCTGACATGATCTGCAATGTTAAGCTCACCTTTCTTCACTTAATCATGTTTCCCAGTCTTGCCTTGGTTGTCAGGGAATTTTTTTTTTTTGGGGGGTGGATAAGCGTGTCTTGAAATGGATTGTTAGTGGCCCTGTATGTAGGTGCTCCTCCTTTCTACTTTTCTCAGCCTTTTTTTTTCTCCTTGAAGAACCACCCACAGTACAAGAAGATGAGGTTCGTGACCTCTTAAGGAACCTGAAGGTGTATAAGTCCATGGGACCTGATGAAATCCATCCATGGGTCCTGAAAGAGCTGGCAGATGAAGTTGCTAAGCCCCTCTCCATCATATTTGAGAAATCGTGGCAGTCTGGTGAAGTTCCCACTGATTGGAAAAAAGGGAACATAACTCTGATATTCAAAAAAGGAAACAAAGAAGACCCGGGGAACTACAGGACAGTCAGTCTCACCTCTGTGCCTGGCAAGATCATGGAGCAGATCCTCCTGAAATCTCTACTAAGGCACATGGAAAATAAGGAGGTGATTGGAGACAGCCAACATGGCTTCACCAAGGGCAAATCGTGCCTGACAAATTTGGTGGCCTTTTACGATACTGCCACAGACTTGGTGGACAAGGGCAGAGCAACTGACGTCATCTACCTGGACTTATGCAAAGCATTTGACACTGTCCCACACGACATCCTGGTCTCAAAATTGGGAACCCACGGATTCGAAGGATGGACCACTCAGTGGATAAGGAGCTGGCTGGATGGACGCACCCAAAGGGTGGCAGTCAACGGCTCAATGTCCAGGTGGCGGCCAATTACGAGTGGTGTTCCTCAGGGGTCGGTATTGGGACCAGTACTATTTAACATCTTTGTTGGAGACATGGACAGTGGGATAGAGTGCACCCTCAGCAAGTTTGCTGATGACACCAAGCTTGGTGGCGCAGTTGACACGCTGGACGGAAGGGATGCCATCCAAAGGGACCTGGACAGGCTGGAAAGGTGGGCCCGTGCAAATGGCAACCAAGCCAAGTGCAGGGTCCTGCACCTGGGAGGTGGCAACCCCAGGGACAAATACAGGTTGGGTGGAGATTGGCTGGAGAGCAGCCCTGAGGAGAAGGACTTGGGAGTGCTTATGGACGAGAAGCTCACCATGAGCCGGCAGTGCGCGCTGGCAGCCCAGAGAGCCAACCGTGTCCTGGGCTGCATCAGGAGAAGTAGCGGCCTTTCAATACCTGAAGGGTGCCTATAGAAGAGCTGGGGAGGGACTCTTTGCCAGGAAGAGTAATGATAGGACAAGGGGAAACGGTTTTAAATTGGAAGAAAAAAGATTCAGATTAGATATCAGGAAGAAATTTTTTACTATGAGGGTGGTGAGACACTGGAACAGGTTGCCCAGGGAAGTTGTGGCTGCCCCATCCCTGGAGGGGTTCAAGGCCAGGCTGGATGTGGCCTTGAGCAACTTGCTCTAGTGGGAGGTGTCCCTGCCCATGGCAGGGGGGTTGGAACTAGATGATCTTTGAGGTCCCTTCCAACCCTAACCATTCTATGATTCTATGATTCTATAATGTGATTAACTCTGGAATGTCTTTGTATTTGTCCAAGCTTTGACCTTTCTTCACTGGGTAGAGGAAGGTCCTGGGCAACAACTTGTTTTTGTCTGTCTACAAGTTGTGGAGGTGAAGGAGAATCATCAAAGTTGTGACAATTTGAGAACCTGTCTGGGTGGCTGTGTTTGAAGGGTTACTAACAGCAGATGTTTTTTTCTGATTCCTTCTCTTTTAAGGTTGACTTATTTGAAATGGAGCTGATCCTGTCTTGGCTTGACAACACATGCTGTGGCAAGAGCTGTACAAGGGCCGGAGGGAGAACTTAGGAGGGGGATATTGCCACTCGGCAGATGTTCTCTGACCTAGGATCTTTTGGAGGACCGCTTCCCTTTTACCTTTAGTCTCCCAATGTTTCTCCTCTTAAGTGTAGTGAGCAGACAATATGTCTTCCTCCTTAGGATGGAGATGTGAAGTTATCCATGTGAAGTTTGTGGTGCGACAGTGGTACATGATAAAGAGAAATGGTGTAGGCAACTAGGCCTTTCATGTCATGTGTTTGTAAATTATAAAGGTCAAAGAACACCATGCAAGTTGTGAAGGGCTGAGGATAATAATCTTGGTAACTCTGTGTGAGGGTAACAAGAGATAATTTTGCTTCTTTCCCTATTCAGTGTCCAGCTCTAGTATCATGCAATGTGAGTTTCACCTTTCTGAAGAAGTTTGGCTAGAAGGCATGTGATTCCAGCTGTTCTGGGAGCCCTGGGAGGTTCTTCCTCTGCTTATTCAGGCTGTTGTCAATTCTTAACTCACAGTAAATTGTGTATTTATGACAAGCACCAGAATGAGAGGTTTGGGCAGAGCAAACTGTGTCTTTGCTACCTACTAAATACCTGGATTATGGGCCTACTCTGAGTGCCATAATCTAGAAGAGTATGTTCTGAGTCCTTCCATTCTGCATGTGCTCAGAGCTGGCCTTGCTCATTGTGTTGGTCTGAAAGTGAGCCTTTGTATCTGACAATGTGTGGAGGATCACATCTGTCACATTTGCCTGGCTGTCCCATATTTACCTCTCAGGTTCACAGCTGGAAAGAGAGGCTCTCATAAACATCTTTCATTCAAATAAAAACTGAACAAATGTTCTTGCTTTTCACATACACATAGGGAGAAGTCAGGTATTAGCCATGGAAAGGAGAAGTTGTTGTGGAACTTTTCTGTAGGTCTATAGGAGTCTATCTGCAAATTATGATGATCATTGTCAATGTTGTGTTTCACAGCTGGAAAGAGAGGCTCTCATAAACATCTTTCATTCAAATAAAAACTGAACAAATGTTCTTGCTTTTCACATACACATAGGGAGAAGTCAGGTATTAGCCATGGAAAGGAGAAGTTGTTGTGGAACTTTTCTGTAGGTCTATAGGAGTCTATCTGCAAATTATGATGATCATTGTCAATGTTGTGTTTCTGTGAAGGGTTTGAAGAGAGTCTTGGGAATGGTGTGTGTGAGGAGGTAGCAGTAGAGAAAAGGCATGTGTGTTATTAATTCCTAGGGTTCATTCCTGGGCTACATGAAATGAGATTGAAGGTGACTTAAGTTTGAATATCGCACTGCTCAAATTCCAACTGGCCAAGTTGGGGGTTCATCAATCTGTTTCCTGTTGCATGATATTTCCCATCAATAGCAGTTATTGAGCATAGACGTAACCTTTAGGTTAAGGCTTGAGCAGCATGTATTTTCCAAGTTGCCCAGTATGCTGAAGTAAGAAGATGGTATCTCTGAGCTGAGATTGGGTCTTTTTTGGAGCTGTATATCAGTTATGCACTTGATAAGATTTTAGATGTCTTCCAGTTTGTGTGATGAGCAGAGAAATCTCTTTGCATGTATCCAAGTTGTGCTCCCTCTTCTCAGAAATAAGAAACTGTGTGTGCAGCTCTCCCTTCAGCAGCATCTGTTTGCAAAGACCTTTGCCATTTTTCTTTTCCCGGATTTCCTGGCTCAAAAGATAATGGTTGTCCTCTGGTCGTAAAGTATTTCAAAATAAATGTGCATGTAGAAAAATGATGCATGAATAGGGTGGCGGAGGTTCCCCAAAACTGATAACTTGATATTACCCAGTCTCTGTTATATGACTGCTCCTCTTTTAGTTCAAACATTTAACATTCATGTGCTTTACCATCCTTTTATTCCATCACAGAATGGTGGTGAGGAAACAGAAGTCCCTTCTTTTTTGGTCTGATTGTCAACCATTATACTCTTATGATATATTTTTGCCAATTCTGAGGGTATTAATCAAAGCTGCAGGTTGTGTAGGGTTGGAGAAAAGACTTGGGGAAGTTCTGTTGGGCGGGGCCAGAGAGGAACTGCTGGTCATTTCCTTGCTTGTCATAATTACTTCATTGGGTACATGATTGTGGTACCATTCAATTTCAGTTCCTTCTGCTCAATATGTTTGGCCTAGGAAATATTATTGAAGCTGATCCATGTTCATTTGTGTATGTTTCTCACTCTTGCCTTGCTTGTCATAAGCTAGAGCCAGTCCTCAGGGTGTCTGATGAAATGGGGACAGCTCTGTTCTAATTGTCTGAGTTCAGGGGCAGTTCCTGTCCACACCTTGGAGGTTCACAGCTGTAAGGAGGAAGGCTTTCCTAGGCATATGAGTGCTTCCAGTGTGAACACTTGCCTGTTGGGAAAGAAAGCAACCCCATTTCGGCTGAAGTGCTCAAAGAACAGAGTGGCAACCCAACCCAGCCTAGGCTTCCCTGAAGAGACATGACGACAGTGAGAGAACATGTGCAGCGTGTCCCCCACATGGTCTCCCATTACATGGCTCAACTGGAGAGATATGGGTTGACAGGTGGGCTTTTAGATGGATAAGGGTCTGGCTGGATGGCCACATCAAAAGAGTTAAAGTCAATGCCTCAATGTCCAAATGGGTCTATACTGGGACTGCTATTGTTTTATGCATCTCAACAATATATTCATTAGTGAGTGTTATGCCTTTATCTGGGATGGGGTTTACTTTCTTTATATCAGCAGGTATACGTCTATGTTTGTGGGTTTGTTTTGGAAATAGTGTTGGTAATACACTGATGTTCTTGGTTGTGCAAAGCAGTCAAGGCCTTTTCTGCCCCTCATGATGCCTCACCAGCGAGTGAGTGCAGAGGAAGCTGGGAGGTGACACAGCTGAGACAGCCTTTATTTCACCTTTTTATTAGGCAAAGATGGAGAAACAGTTCTTCCTGGTGCCTGTTGTGGCAGGAGAAGGGACACCAGATTTAAACTGAGAGAGGGTAGATTTCAATTGGACATAAGGAAGAAAAGTTTTATAGTATCGGTATTGTGACTCCAGAAGAGGCTGCCCAGAAGGTTTCAAGATCAGGTTGGACAGGGGTTTGAGCAACCTCATCTAACGAAAGATGTCGCTGCCCATGGCAGAGGGACTTGTCTAGATGACCTTTAAAGGTCCATTTTGACATGAATAATTCTATGATTCTATGAAAGACTCAACATGGCTTTATACTTTGCTCTTGTAAGCCCCTCAGCTATGGAGTCACAAAAGAAGGAAATTCTGTGAATCATAAAAAGAATAGTAAACGTCCATCTGGTCTATTAGTATAGAGCTACAGACATAGGCTTGGGTGGTATACTTCCTAGTGTAATTATTCTTCTCCCTACAAGAAAATTCAACAAAGGTCAGAAACTTCCATGATCAAAAGGAAGAAATACAGAGAAGACAGAACATTATCAGGTTCAACATGAGAGGATGGCAATGACTTTCGCTTCATTCTGTTTCCCTTTAGTTATTATACACATACAGGTATGTCTTTTTCTAGATATTTGTCCCAGGTAAGGAAAGAAGAATTCAAAGTAAAGATGCCATAAAACTCTTAAACTCTTCCATAGCTTTCACATCGTTTCTTACTCTAAAACTTCTATCTGGATTTTATGAAGAGCACCTGAGTTTCTTTATCAACTGCTCTGACATAAATAATTCCTTCAGATATTCATCAGGGCTCAAGGAGACGGCCTAGAAGTTTCCGAAAGCATATCTCAGTAATAAATGCATTTGCACTTGTCGTTAAGTGCTTCTAAGCTTCCTGTTTCTCATAAAAAAGAGACTCCAAAGCTGGGGACAGCCACTAAACATCGGTCAACAGCCCGGGCCCCCGGCAGCGCGGTCACCGCCCGGCTGCAGTATCGTGGCAGCGCCTCCGGGTGCCGCTGTTGGCCGACGCGGAGCGGCGCTGGAGCCGCAGCCGCAGCCGGAGCCGGCGCAGCGTCAGGAGGGAGGAGCGCGGCGAGCGCTGGCGAGAATGGCGGTCGGTGAGAGGCAGCGGGAGAGGGGGAGCCGGCGGCGAGCAGGCGGGCGAGTGCTGGTGCTGCTGCTGGGCGCTTTGCTGCTGGGCTTGTGCTGCCGGGCGGCGGCGGCGGCGTCGGAGCGGATCCGCTACGCCATCCCCGAGGAGCTGGGCAGAGGGTCGCTGGTGGGGCCGCTGGCGCGGGACCTGGGGCTGAGCCCGGCGGAGCTGCCGGCGCGCAAGCTGCGTCTCAGCGCGGAGAAGCAATACTTCGGCGTGAGCGGGGAGAGCGGGAACCTGTACGTGAGCGAGAGGCTGGACCGGGAGGAGATGTGCGGCGAGTCGGCGTCCTGCTCCGTCAGCTTCGAGGCGCTGGTGCAGAACCCGCTCAACGTTTTCCACGTCGAGGTGGCCATCCAGGACGTCAACGACAACGCACCGACCTTCAGCAAGGCTGCTCTCGACCTCGAGATCACAGAGTTGACGCTCCCTGGTGCTCATTTTCCGCTGGAGATGGCTCGAGACGCAGACGTGGGCAGCAACTCGCTGCTGACGTACCATCTCACTGGCAACCCGGCCTTCTCTCTGGACATCAAAGACAGTACGGGGGGCAAGAAGCAGCCGGAACTAGTGCTGGAGAGAGAGCTGG
>NW_015091677.1:26855-27299 GCF_001431845.1 Calidris pugnax | reverse complement strand
CAGAAGGACTTGGTGACCAGGGGGGACTCGGTGCCCCGGAGGGACTCCTTGCCCCAGAAGGACTTGGTGACCAGGGGAGACTCCCTACACCAGAAGGACTTGGTGACCAGGGGGGACTCGGTGCCCCGGAGGGACTCCCTGCCCCAGAAGGACTCGCCGCCGACGCTCAGCTCTTTTCGGGTCCCCCCAAGGGTGACCCCCCACCCTGCCACCGAGCCCGTGCGCCCCTCGCACTCCCTGGATGACCTGGCACGGGTGACGCCGGCACCGCGCGGTGCCACCGCCACGGGGGCACATGGGGACCCCCCAGGACACCCCCACCCGCTCGGCAAGAGCCGCTCCGAGACCCTCTACGCCCCCGGCAAGGACAGGGATGTGGCGCGGAGGCGGTCGGGGTCTGGCCACACGGCTCAGGTACGGTGACATCCTTTGGGGACAGCACTG
>NW_015091677.1:24261-24929 GCF_001431845.1 Calidris pugnax | reverse complement strand
GTCCCCCTCTGCTCTGGGGTGTCCCCAAGGACACCCGCCACGCTGTTGTGTCCCGTCCCCCCCCACACACACACACACCCCGGGGTGACGGGAAGGGCTGGGGTTGGGAAACTTTGTCCCCGCGGCCATTGAGGGAGGCCCAGGGGCTGTAAAGCTGCGGGGATCAAAGGGTGACAGGAAGGGGCCTCCCCGCCAGCAGCCACCGCCACCTCCCAGGGACGTGTCCCACCACCCCAAGCAGCCCCACGGAGGTGGGGGGCAGCCAGGGAGCTGTGTTGGGGGGTGCTGAGGGCCCGATTTGGGGATGGGGCTGTCGGTCTCAGCAGCCAGAGGGATCAGGGCGCTGGGGTTGGGGGTGCAAGGGCAGAGTCTGGGGGTGATGGAGGTGTCCCAGGGTGTGGGTGATGCTGAGGGTGACGGGGTGAGGGTGGGGGTGGTGTGGGTGCGAGGGCTGGGGGTGTTAATGGCAGTGATGTGGGTGCAGAGGTTGGGGGGTGCGGGTGACGGGCGGTGGTGGGGCTGCAGATGGTGGGGACGATCATGGTTTGGGTGCCGAAGATGGGGGCGCAAGTTCTGGGGTGCCCATGCCAGTGGTTGGGGGGCAGCTGATGTGGGGGCTGATGAAGTGGGGATGAACTGGAGAGCTGAGGAACTGGGGGGGGGGGGGC
>NW_015091677.1:0-4607 GCF_001431845.1 Calidris pugnax | reverse complement strand
CCCCGCCAGCAGCCACCGCCACCTCCCAGGGACGTGTCCCACCACCCCAAGCAGCCCCACGGAGGTGGGGGGCAGCCAGGGAGCTGTGTTGGGGGGTGCTGAGGGCCCGATTTGGGGATGGGGCTGTCGGTCTCAGCAGCCAGAGGGATCAGGGCGCTGGGGTTGGGGGTGCAAGGGCAGAGTCTGGGGGTGATGGAGGTGTCCCAGGGTGTGGGTGATGCTGAGGGTGACGGGGTGAGGGTGGGGGTGGTGTGGGTGCGAGGGCTGGGGGTGTTAATGGCAGTGATGTGGGTGCAGAGGTTGGGGGGTGCGGGTGACGGGCGGTGGTGGGGCTGCAGATGGTGGGGACGATCATGGTTTGGGTGCCGAAGATGGGGGCGCAAGTTCTGGGGTGCCCATGCCAGTGGTTGGGGGGCAGCTGATGTGGGGGCTGATGAAGTGGGGATGAACTGGAGAGCTGAGGAACTGGGGAGCCCAGAACTGGACCCAGTGCTCCAGATGGGGCCTCACCAGGGCAGAGCAGAGGGGGAGGACTCTGAGGAGAAAGACCTAGGAGTCCTGGTGGACAACAGGATGACCATGAGCCCACAATGTGCCCTTGTGGCCAAGAAGGCCAATGGCATCCGGGGGGGAGGGAGGCTTCAGGAAGAGTGTGACCAGCAGGTGGGTGGAGGGAGGTCATCCTGTCCCTCTGCTCTGCCCTGGTAAGACACCGGTGACGGGGTGAGGGTGGGGGTGGTGTGGGTGCGAGGGCTGGGGGTGTTAATGGCAGTGATGTGGGTGCAGAGGTTGGGGGGTGCGGGTGACGGGCGGTGGTGGGGCTGCAGATGGTGGGGACGATCATGGTTTGGGTGCCGAAGATGGGGGCGCAAGTTCTGGGGTGCCCATGCCAGTGGTTGGGGGGCAGCTGATGTGGGGGCTGATGAAGTGGGGATGAACTGGAGAGCTGAGGAACTGGGGAGCCCAGAACTGGACCCAGTGCTCCAGATGGGGCCTCACCAGGGCAGAGCAGAGGGGGAGGACTCTGAGGAGAAAGACCTAGGAGTCCTGGTGGACAACAGGATGACCATGAGCCCACAATGTGCCCTTGTGGCCAAGAAGGCCAATGGCATCCGGGGGGGAGGGAGGCTTCAGGAAGAGTGTGACCAGCAGGTGGGTGGAGGGAGGTCATCCTGTCCCTCTGCTCTGCCCTGGTAAGACACCGTCTGGAGCACTGGGACCAGTTCTGGGCTCCCCAGTTCCAGAAGGACAGGGAACTGCTGGAGAGGGGACAGCAGAGGCTACAAAGATGATGAGGGGCCTGGAGCATCTCCCTTATGAGGAGAGGCTGAGGGACTTGGGGCTTTTTAGCCTGGAGAAGAGAAGGCTGAGGGGGGATCTGATCAACACCTATAAATACTTCAAGGGTGGGTGTCAGGAGGATGGGGCTGGTCTTTTTTCACTGGTGCCCAGGGACAGGACAAGAGGAAATGGGCACAAACTTAAATATAGAAAGTTCCACCTCAACACGAGGAGGAACTTCTTTCCTGTGAGGGTGGCAGAGCCCTGGCAGAGGCTGCCCAGGGAGGTGGTGGAGTCTCCTTCTCTGGAGACATTCAAACCCACCTGGACACGTTCCTGTGGGACCTGCTCTGGGTGGCCCTGCTCTGGCAGGGGGTTGGACTGGATGGTCTCCAGAGGTCCCTTCCAACCCCATGTGATTCTGTGAAGCGGGTGCAAGGGGTGCTGATGCCAATGGTTGGCGTGTAAATGTGGATGCCAACCACGTGGGTGTGAGTTCTGGGGTGCTGATGCCGACGGTTGGCGTGTAAATGTGGGTGCGAGTTCTGGGGTGCTGATGCCGACGATGTGGGTGCAGATGAAGTGGGTGCAGATGTGTGTACAAATTCTGGGGTGCTGAGGCCAAGGGTTGGGGTGCAGATGGAGGCAATCCGGGTGCAAGTTGTGGGTTACTGAAGCCCATGCTCTGGGTGCAGATCCCGGGGTGCAGGTGCAGTGGGTGACACGGGTACTAGGGATGCAGGTGCTGACCTTTGGGGACCACAATGCCCCAAGCCCAAACTCCCTCCACGTTCTCAGGCCGCACTCCCCTGCCCTGACGTGGGTGATGTGGGTACCCACCTCCACCACCCGGCCATCTGCATTCCATCACAGCTCCTGCCCCATGTGAGGAGGTGTCTCGGGCATCTCCTGGGTGCCCAGGCAGGAGGGACACCCCATCAGTCAGGATAGGGCAGGATCCAGCCCCTCTGTCCCCTCACCCAGCCTGGGTACCACGGCGAGGACATCCCAGGAGCACCGTCCCCAGCATCCCACCCACCACCAACCACAGCACCCGAGTGACCCATCCATGTCCCCTCAGGCACGCAAGGAGCCAGCAGAACCACCTGCCCCCGTCTACCTCAACATCCAGGAGCTGCAGGAAGAAGCCGCAGCCACCAGCTCGGCCCCGGGGGAGACCAGCAGCTCGGTGTTGGACTGGGAAACCCACACGGACACGGACAGTGGACATTTGTTTTATTATAACCCGGTGACGGGTGAGACCACGTGGGACTGTCCCTTTGGGCAGGCAGAAGATGGAGTGAGTCCCGTCGCCTCTCCCGCCTCCTCGCTCGCCCACAGCCCGGACTTTTCCGAGTGGGAGCAGTACGTGGACGAAGCCAGCGGACAGGCTTTTTTCTATAATTCGGTAACAGGTGAGACGTCGTGGGACCCTCCCCATGCAGGAGACGGCAGCAGCTCCCAGGATATGTACCCTGGGGTGACGCGGTACGGTCCCATGGAGCAGAGGGTGAGCACCCAGCGAGGCGCGGGGATGATGGGGATGGGGATGGAGATAAGGACAGAGACGGAGATGAGGTGGAGACAGAGATGGAGATGGAGATGGAGATGGAGATGGAGATGGAGATGGAGATAAGGATGGAGATGGAGCTAAGGATAGAGACAGAGATGGAGATGGAGATGGAGATGGAGATGATGTAGATGGAGATGGAGACAGAGACGGAGATGGAGATGATGGAGATGGAGACGGAGATGGAGATGGAGATGATGGAGATGGAGATGGAGATGGAGATAAGGATAGAGATGGAGATAAGGTGGAGACAGAGACTTTGACGGAGATGGAGATGGAGATGGAGATGGTGATGGTGATGGAGATAGATGGTGATGGAGATAGATGGAGATGGAAATGAGATGGAGATGGAGACAGGGATGATGATAGACATGGAGATGGAGATGAAAGGGGGTTGGAACTAGATGATCTTTGAGGTCCCTTCCAACCCAAACCATTCTATGATTCTATGAGATGGAGACGGAGATGGAGACAGAGATGGAGACGGAGATGGAGATGGAGATAGATGGAGATGGATACAGGGATGGTGATAGACATGGAGGTGGAGATGGAAACAGAGACTGAGATAGAGATGGAGATGGGGATGGAGACAGAGTAAATTTGCAGATCACATCAAGTTGGGCAGGAGTGCTGACTTGCTGGAGGGTAGGGTGACTCTACAGAGGGATCTGGACAGGCTGGCTGGATGGGCCAAGGCCAATGGTGTGAGGTACCATAAGGCCAAGTGGCGAGTCCTGCCCTTGGGTCACACCAGCCCCATGGATGCTCCAGGCTGGGGGAAGAGCGGCTGGAGCTGCCCGGCAGAAAAAGACCTGGGCATGTTCATCAATGGATTCTACAGAAGGATCTGGATAGGCTGGCTAGATGGGCCAAGGCCAA
The DNA here is from genome assembly GCF_001431845.1 of Calidris pugnax. Classification (NCBI taxonomy): domain Eukaryota; kingdom Metazoa; phylum Chordata; class Aves; order Charadriiformes; family Scolopacidae; genus Calidris; species Calidris pugnax. The sequence continues at coordinate 877 of NW_015091677.1, read as the reverse complement.
TGGTGTGAGGTACCACAAGGCCAAGTGCCGAGTCCTGCCCTTGGGTCACACCAGCCCCGTGGATGCTCCAGGCTGGGGGAAGAGCAGCTGGACCTGCTCAGTGGAAAAAAACCTGGGCGTGTTGGTCAATGGCTGACTAAACATGAGCCAGCAGTGTGCCCAGGTGGCCAAGAAAGTCAACAGCATCCTGGCTTGTGTCAGGAATAATGTGGCCAGCAGGACTGGGGCAGTGACCAACCCACTGTCCTGGGCACTGGTGAGGCTCCACCTTGAGTACTGTGTCATTTTGGGCCTCTTGTGACAAGAAAAACATTGAGGGGCTGGAGTGTGTCCAGAGAAGGGCAATTGCGCTGGTGAGGGGTCTGAAGCACAAGTCTTGTGAGAAGAGGCTGAGGGAGCTGGGGGTGTTCAGCCTGGAGAAGAGGAGGCTGAGGGGAGACCTTCTCGCTCTCTCCAACTCCCTGAAAGGAGGGTGTAGCCAGGGGGGGTCGGTCTCTTCTCCCAAGAAACAGGCGATGAGACAAGAGGAAATGGCCTCAAGTTGCACCAGGGGAGATTTAGGATGGATATTAGGAAGAATTTCTTCACTAAAAGGGTTATCAAGCCTTGGCAGAGGCTGCCCAGGGCAGTGGTGGAGTCACCATCCCTGGAGGTATTTAAAAACCGGGCAGACGTGGTGCTGAGGGACATGGGTCAGTGGTGGTTTGGGCAGTGTTGGGTTGACGGTTGGACTCGATCTGAAAGGTCCCTTCCAACCTTGATGATTCTATGATTCTATGAATGAAGATGTGGATGGAGACAGGGAAGTGGATGGAAATGGAGATGAGATGGAAACAAAGACAGAGACAGAGATGGAGACAGGGATGGGGATGAGGGT
>NW_015091676.1:51486-60959 GCF_001431845.1 Calidris pugnax | reverse complement strand
TCGAGACCCCCCCGCACCCTATAGGGCACTCTACACCCCATAGGGACACCCAGACCCCATAGAGACCCACACACACCCTATAGGGCACCCTACACCCCATAGGGACCCCATATCCCATAGGGACCCCATAAAGAACCCACACACCCTATAAGGGGTCCCCATAGAGACCCCCTACACCCTATAGGGGACCCCCATAGGATAACCCCTCCGCCGGGGGGCGCTCACCGTTTGCCGGTGGAGGACAGACGGACGAAGACCTGACAGGCGTCCGGTACCACCCGCTGGATGAAAACCTGCTGCTCGTCCCGCTCCCCGAAGGGTCCTACGGGGGGAGGGGGGGGAAAATAAACACCCGGAAAAGGGGAAAAATCATCCCATTTTCTGCCCCCAAGAAATGATCCTCCCTGGGAAGGGTTTTCCCCCAAAAAGATGGGGCCCGGGAAGAGTTTTCGCAAGAAAAGATGGTGCCTCGGAAGGATTTTCTTATCCCATGGGGGGGCACATCGAGACCCCCCCGCACCCTATAGGGCACCCTACACCCCATAGGGACCCCTACACCCCATAGAGGACCCCATAGAGACCCCCATGCCCTATAGGGACCCCATATCCCATAGGAGACCCCCACAGCCCATAGGGGACCCCTTATATCCCATAGGGGTCCCCATAGAGACCCCCTACACCCTATAGGGGACCCCCATAGGATAACCCCTCCGCCGGGGGGCGCTCACCGTTTGCCGGTGGAGGACAGACGGACGAAGACCTGACAGGCGTCCGGTACCACCCGCTGGATGAAAACCTGCTGCTCGTCCCGCTCCCCGAAGGGTCCTACGGGGGGAGGGGGGGGAAAATAAACACCCGGAAAAGGGGAAAAATCATCCCATTTTCTGCCCCCAAGAAATGATCCTCCCTGGGAAGGGTTTTCCCCCAAAAAGATGGGGCCCGGGAAGAGTTTTCGCAAGAAAAGATGGTGCCTCAGAAGGATTTTCTGAAGAAAGATGGTCCTTGGGGAGGTTATTCCCAATAAAACTTCATTTCTGGGAAGGTTTTCCCAAAAAGGATTGATCCAGGGAAGGATTTTCCCAAAAAAGATGGTGCCTGGGAAGAGTTTTCCCAAGAAAAGATCATCCCTGGAAGCATTTTCCCAAAAAAGATCGATCCAGAGAAGGTTTTTCCCAAAAAGATGATCCTTGATGAAGGTTTTTCCCAAGAAAACATCATCCCTGGGAAGGATTTTCCCAAAAAAAATCACTCTTGGGAAGGATTTCCCAAAAAAGATTGATCCAGGGAAGGGTTTTCCCAACAAAGATGGTGCCTGGGAAGGATTTTCCAAAGAAAGATGGTCCTTGGGGAGGTTATTCCCAATAAAACTTCATTTCTGGGAAGGTTTTCCCAAAAAGGATTGATCCAGGGAAGGATTTTCCCAAAAAAGATGGTGCCTGGGAAGAGTTTTCCCAAGAAAAGATCATCCCTGGAAGCATTTTCCCAAAAAAGATCGATCCAGAGAAGGTTTTTCCCAAAAAGATGATCCTTGATGAAGGTTTTTCCCAATAAAACATCATTCCTGGGAAGGTTTTCCCAAAAAAGATTGATCCAGAGAAGGTTCTTCCCAAGAAATGATCATCCCTTGGAAGGTTTTTCCCAAAAAGATGGTGCCTGGGAAGGATTTTCCCCCAAAAAATCGATCCAAAGAAGGTTTTTCCCCCAAAAAGATGGTGCCTGGGAAGAGTTTACTCAAGAAAAGATCATCCCTGGAAGCATTTTCCCAAAAAAGATCGATCCAGAGAAGGTTTTTTCCCAAAAACATGGGCCTTGATGAAGGTTTTTCCCAAGAAAACATCATCCCTGGGAAGAATTTTCCCAAAAAAGATGGTGCCTGGGAAGAGTTTTCTCAAGAAAAGATGGTGCCTGGTAAGGATTTTCCAAAGAAAGATGGTCCTTGGGGAGGTTATTCCCAATAAAACATCATTCCTGGGAAGGTTTTCCCAAAAAAGATTGTTCCTGGGAAGAGTTTTCCCAAGAAAAGATGATTCCTGGGAAGGATTTTCCCAAGAAAACATCACTCCAAGGAAGGTTTTTCCCAAAAAAGATGGAGCTTGGGAAGAGTTTTCTCAAGAAAAAATGGTGCCTGGAAAGAGTTTACCCAAGAAAAGATCATCCCTGGAAGCATTTTCCCAAAAAAGATCGATCCAGAGAAGGTTTTTCCCAAAAAGATGATCCTTGATGAAGGTTTTTCCCAAGAAAACATCATCCCTGGGAAGGATTTTCCCAAAAAAAATCACTCTTGGGAAGGATTTCCCAAAAAAGATTGATCCAGGGAAGGGTTTTCCCAACAAAGATGGTGCCTGGGAAGGATTTTCCAAAGAAAGATGGTCCTTGGGGAAGGTTATTCCCAATAAAACATCATTCCTGGGAAGGTTTTCACCAAAAAAATCGATCCAAAGAAGGTTCTTCCCAAGAAATGATCATCCCTGGGAAGGTTTTTCCCAAGAAAGATGGTCCCTGGAAAGGTTTTTTTCCTCAAAAAATCAATCCAGAGAAGGTTCTTCCCAAGAAATGATCATCCCTGGGAAGGTTTTTCCCAAGAAAGATGGTCCCTGGAAAGGTTTTTTTCCTCAAAAAATCAATCCAGAGAAGGTTCTTCCCAAGAAATGATCATCCCTGGGAAGGTTTTTCCCAAGAAAGATGGTCCCTGGAAAGGTTTTTTTCCTCAAAAAATCAATCCAGAGAAGGTTCTTCCCAAGAAATGATCATCCCTGGGAAGGTTTTTCCCAAGAAAGATGGTCCCTGGAAAGGTTTTTTTCCTCAAAAAATCAATCCAGAGAAGGTTCTTCCCAAGAAAAGATGGAGCCTGGGAAGAGTTTTCCCAAGAAAGATGGTGCCTGGGAAGGATATTCCCAAGAAAACATCACTCCAAGGAAGGTTTTTCCCAAAAAAGATGGTGCCTGGGAAGAGTTTTCTCAAGAAAAGATCGTCCCTGGAAGCATTTTCCCCAAAAAGCTTGATCCAGAGAAGGTTTTTCCCAAAAAGATGGTCCTTGATGAAGGTTTTTCCCAAGAAAACATCATCCCTGGGAAGGATTTTCCCCAAAAAAATCACTCTTGGGAAGGATTTCCCAAAAAAGATTGATCCAGGGAAGGGTTTTCCAAAGAAAGATGGTCCTTGGGAAGGTTATTCCCAATTAAAACATCATTCCTGGGAAGGTTTTCACAAAAAAAATCGATCCAGAGAAGGTTCTTCCCAAGAAATGATCATCCCTGGGAAGGTTTTTCCCAAAAAAGATGGTGCTTGGGAAGAGTTTTGGAAAGGTTTTTTTCCTCAAAAAATCAATCCAGAGAAGGTTCTTCCCAAGAAAAGATGGAGCCTGGGAAGAGTTTTCCCAAGAAAGATGGTGCCTGGGAAGGATATTCCCAAGAAAACATCACTCCAAGGAAGGTTTTTCCCAAAAAAGATGGTGCCTGGGAAGAGTTTTCTCAAGAAAAGATCGTCCCTGGAAGCATTTTCCCCAAAAAGCTTGATCCAGAGAAGGTTTTTCCCAAAAAGATGGTCCTTGATGAAGGTTTTTCCCAAGAAAACATCATCCCTGGGAAGGATTTTCCCCAAAAAAATCACTCTTGGGAAGGATTTCCCAAAAAAGATTGATCCAGGGAAGGGTTTTCCAAAGAAAGATGGTCCTTGGGAAGGTTATTCCCAATTAAAACATCATTCCTGGGAAGGTTTTCACAAAAAAAATCGATCCAGAGAAGGTTCTTCCCAAGAAATGATCATCCCTGGGAAGGTTTTTCCCAAAAAAGATGGTGCTTGGGAAGAGTTTTCTCAAGAAAAGATCATCCCTGGAAGCATTTTCCAAAAAAAGATCGATCCAGAGAAGGTTTTTCCCAAAAAGATGGTGCCTGGGAAGGATTTTCCCAATAAAACATCATTCCTGGGAAGAATTTTCCCAAAAAAGATGGTGCCTGGGAAGAGTTTACCCAAGAAAAGATCATCCCTGGAAGCATTTTCCCAAAAAAGAGTGATCCAGAGAAGGTTTTTCCCAAAAAAGATGGGGCCCGGGAAGAGTTTTCTCAAGAAAAGATGGTGCCTGGGAAGGATTTTCCGAAGAAAGATGGTCCTTGGGGAGGTTATTCCCAATAAAACATCATTCCTGAGAAGGTTTTCATAAAAAAAATCGATCCAGAGAAGGTTCTTCCCAAGAAATGATCATTTTCCCCTCAAAAGACAGGTTTTTCCCCCCAAAAGATGGGATTTTCCTGCCAAAAGATGGGGGTTTTCTACCAAAAGATGGAATTTTCCCCCCAAAAGATGGGCTTTTCTACCAAAAGATGGGATTTTCCCCCAAAAAATGGGATTTCCCCCCCAAAACTTGGGATTTTCCCTCCAAAAGATGAGTTTTTACCCCCTAAAAATGGGTTTTCTCCCAAAAGATGGGTTTTTCTCATAAAAGATGAGTTTTTCCCCCCCAAAAGATGGGGGTTTTCCCCCCAAAAAATGGGTTTTCCCCCCAAAAGATGGGCTTTTCTCCCAAAAGATGGGTTTTTCTCCCAAAAGATGGGTTTTCCCCCCTCAAAAGATGACTTTTTACCCCCCAAAAATTGTTTTTTCTCTCCAGAAGATGGGTTTTTCCCCCAAAAAAGATGGGTTTTTCTTCCAAAAGTTGGGATTTCCCCCCCAAAAGATGGGTTTTTCCCCCCAAAAGATGGGATTTTCCCCCCAAAGATGGGATTTTCCCCCCAATAATGGGTTTTTCTCCCAAAAGCTGGGTTTTCCCCCCAGAAGATGGGATTTTCCCTCCAAAAGATGGAATTTCCCCCCCAAAAAATGGTTTTTTCCCCCCAAAAGTTGGTTTTTTCTCCCAAAAGATGAGCTTTTTCTTCCAAAAGATGAGTTTTTCTCCCAAAAGATGGGATTTCCCCCCCAAAAGATGGGATTTTTCCCCCAAAAGATGGGTTTTTCTCTCAAAAAATGGGTTTTTCTGTCCAAAAAATGGGATTTTCCCCCCAAAAGATGGGTTTTTCTCCCAAAAGATGGGATTTTCTCTCAAAAAATGGGTTTTTCTGTCCAAAAAATGGGATTTTCCCCCCAAAAGATGGGCTTTTCTCCCAAAAGATGGGTTTTCCCCCCCAAAAGATGGGTTTCTCCCCCACAAAAAATGGGATTTTCCTCAAAAAAATGGGATTGCCCCCCCAAAAGATGGGGTTTCCCCCCCCAAAAATGGGTTTTTCTCCCAAAAGATGGGATTTTCCCCTCTTAAGATGGGATTTTTCCCCCCAAAAGATGGGATTGTCCCCCCAAAAGATGATATTTTCCCCCAAAAAGATGGCTTTTTCTCCCCAAAAGATGGGTTTTTCCCAAAAAAACAGATGCCCCCGCTTCCCCTCCCTCCCAAAATTCCTTATTTTGGTTTTTTTTCATACCGATGTCGGTGCCGACGCCTCCAGAAGCTCCATCCAACTCATCCAAGGCCAAGATCTTGAAGGAGGCCAAGGGGGTGGATCCAGGTTGGGTTGAGATCATCCCCCGGAACCGCGTCACCGTCCAGGTCCGGACGTGGTTGTAGTCGGCGCAAACTGGGGGGGGAAAAAAAAGAATTGGGGAGGAACTGGGATATACTGGGATATACTGGGAAAACGTCCCAACGTCCCACCCCGTCCCCACGCGCACCCGAAATGAGGTGTTTCTCCGACAACATGATCTTGGTGACGGGGCTGCGATGGACGGTGAAGGTTTGGAAGAGTTGGGGGCCGGAACCCACCGTTTCGGGGTGTTGGACGATGACCCGAACCACCCCCGAACTGGTGCCGTAAGCGATCTCGATCCAGTTGCCGCTGTCGCCTAAAAGAAACCACCACATCTTCCCAGTAACAAACTGGGAAAGGTGGGAAGAACCATCTCCCAACACCCTACGAAGCCAGGTGGTGGTGGGTTCTCACTGGGTTTGGGAGTGAGGAAGACTGGGAGGGGTCAAGAACCATCAACCCAAAATGAGGTGGTGGTGGTGGGTTCTTACTGGTTTTGAGGGTGAGGGAGACTGGGAAGGGTGAAGAACCACCACCCCAAAATGAGGTGGTGGTGGGTTCTTACTGGTTTCGGGGGTGAGGAAGACTGGGAGGAGTCAAGAACCATCAACCCAAAACAAGGTGGTGGTGGTGGGTTCTTACTGGTTTTGAGGGTGAGGGAGACTGGGAAGGGTGAAGAACCACCACCCCAAAATGAGGTGGTGGTGGGTTCTCACTGGGTTTGAGGGTGAGGAAGACTGGGAGGGGTGAAGAACCAGCACCCCAAAATGAGGTGGTGGTGGTGATGGTGGGTTCTTGCTGGTTTTGGGAGTGAGGTAGACTGGAAGAACCACCAGTCCAAAATGAGGTGGTGGTGGTGGGTTCTTACTGGTTTTGGGGGTGAGGTAGACTGGGAGGGATGGTGGTCGTGGGTTCTTACTGGTTTTGGGGGTGAAGTAGACGGGGAGGGGTGAAGAACCACCACCCCCACCAAAGCAAGGTGGTGGTGGTGGGTTCTTACTGGTTTTGGGGTGAGGTAGAGTGGGAGGGGTGAAGAACCATCACCCCAAAATGAGGTAGTGGTGGTAATGGTGGGTTCTTACTGGTTTTGGGGGTGAGGTAGACTGGAAGAACCACCACCCCAAAACGGGGTGATGGTGGGTTCTCACTGGTTTTGGGGGTGAGGGAGACTGGGAGGGGTCAAGAACTAGCCCCACCAAAGCATGCTGGTGGTGGTGGGTGGGTTCTTACTGGTTTTGGGAGTGAGGTAGACTGGGAGGGATGGTGGTGGTGGGCTCTCACTGGTTTTGGGGCTGAGGAAGACTGGGAGGGGTGAAGAACCACCACCCCAAAATGAGGTGGTGGTGGGTTCTTACTGGTTTTGGGGGTGAGGAAGACTTGGAGGGGTCAAGAACCAGCCCCACCAAAGCAAGGTAGTGGTGGTGGTGGTGGGTTCTTACTGGTTTTGGGGGTGAGGTAGACTGGGAGGGGTGGTGGTGGTGGGTTCTCAATGGGTTTTGGAGTGAGGTAGACTGGGAGGGATGAAGAACCACCTCCACCAAAGCATGGTGGTGGTGGTGGGTTCTTACTGGTTTTTGGAGTGAGGAAGACTGGGAAGGGTGAACCATCACCCCAAAATGAGGTGGTGGTGGTGGGTTCTTACTGGTTTTGGGAGTAAGGTAGACTGGAAGAACCACCACCCCAAAACGACGTGGTAGTGGTGGGTTCTTACTGGTTTTGAGGGTGAGGAAGACTTGGAGGGGTGAAGAACCACCAGCCCAATATAAGGTGGTGGTGGTGGGTTCTTACTGGTTTTGGGGGTGAGGAAGACTTGGAAGGGTGAAGAACCATCAACCCAAAATGAGGTGGTGGTGGTGGGTTCTTACTGGTTTTTGGAGTGAGGAAGACTGGGAAGGGGTGAAGAACCACCACCCCAAAATGAGGTGGTGGTGGTGGTGGGTTCTCACTGGTTTTGGGGGTGAGGTAGACTGGGAGGGATGGTGGTGGTGGGTTCTTACTGGTTTTGGGGGTGAGGTAGACTGGGAGGGGTCAAGAACCACCACCCCAAAATGAGGTAGTGGTGGTAATGGTGGGTTCTTACTGGTTTTGGGGGTGAGGAAGACTGGGAGGGGTGAAGAAACATCACCCCAAAATGAGGTGGTGGTGGTGGGTTCTCACTGGTTTTGGAGGTGAAGTAGACTGGGAGGGGGACGGCGTCTTCGGTGGGGTCGCGGTAGAGCTCGGTCACCAGGAGGTCGTTGTCCTTCATGCGTAGGGGGAACTTCTGGACATCTAGAAGTTGGGAGGGGACACACACGATGGGGTGAGGGGACATGGTGGCCAACGGGGACATCTCCAGCTTTGGAGGGGGGGTCAGAGGGGGCTTCACCGGGGGCCTCACCCACGTAGTAGATGGACCCGTTGTTGCAACCGAGGAGGAGGAAGGTGCCGGCGGCGTCGTAGCTGTTGATGGGGACGACGTCTTGGATCTACCAGAGGGATGAGAAGGAGGTCGTGAGGGACAATCCGTGGGGACAATCTGTGGGGACAATCCGTGGGGACAATCCCCCCACCCCCATCTCACCTGCCAGTGCTTGGTGACGGCGTTCCAGACGCCGATTTTGCCCGTGTGGCTGGTGGCGATGAGTTGGTTGCCCACGAAGAAGAGGGCTTCCAGCGGCACCCCGAGGTGGAAGACGCCTGGGGGAGGAGAAGGTCCTTGAGGAACCTCCGAAACCCTCGAGGAACCTGCCAGATCCTTCAGGAACCTCCAGGATCCTTGAGGAACCTCCGAGATCTTTCAGGATCCTCTGAGACCTTTGAGGAACCTCCAAGACCTTTGAGGAACCTCTGAGATCCTTGAACCTCCAGGATCCTTGAGGATCCCCTGAGATCCTTGAGGAACCTCCAAGATCCTTGAACCTCCAAGATCCTTGAGGATCCCCCGAGATCCTTGAACCTCCAAGATCCTTGAGGATCCCCTGAGATCCTTGAGGAACCTCCAGGATCCTTGAGGAACCTCCGAGACCTTTCAGGATTCTCTGAGACTTTTGAGGAACCTCCAAGACCTTTGAGGAACCTCCGATATCCTTGAACCTCCAAGATCCTTGAGGATCCCCTGAGATCCTCAAGGAACTTCCAAGACCCTTGAGGAACTTCCAAGACCCTTGAAACTCCAAGATCCTTGAGGATCCCCTGAGATCCTCGAGGAACCTCCGAGATCCTTCAAGACCCTCCAAGATCCTTGAACATCCAAGATCCTTCAGGATCCTCCAAGATCTTTAAGGATCCCCTGACATCCTCGAGGGACCTCCGAGATCCTTCAGGACCCTCCAAGATCCTTGAGGAACCTCTGAGATCCTCAAGGAACCTCTGAGATCCTTGAACCTCTGAGATCCTTCAGGATCCTCCGAGATCCTTCAGGAACCTTGAAGATCCTCGAGGAACCCTGAAGATCCTCAAGGAACCTCTGAGATCCTTGAGGAACCTTGAAGATCCTCAAGGAACCTCTGAGATCCTTGAACCTCTGAGATCCTTCAGGATCCTCCAAGATGCTTCAGGAACCTTGAAGACCTTCAAGGATCCTCCAAGATCCTTGAGGATTCTCTGAGATCCTCGAGGAACCTTGAAGATCCTCAAGGAACCTCTGAGATCCTTGAACCTCTGAGATCCTTCAGGATCCTCCGAGATCCTTCAGGAACCTTGAAGATCCTCGAGGAACCCTGAAGATCCTCAAGGAACCTCTGAGATCCTTGAACCTCTGAGATCCTTCAGGATCCTCCGAGATCCTTCAGGAACCTTGAAGATCCTCAAGGATCCCTGAAGATCCTCAAGGAACCTCTGAGATCCTTGAACCTCTGAGATCCTTCAGGATCCTCTGAGATCCTTCGGGAACCTTGAAAATCTTCAAGGATCCTCCAAGATCCTTGAGGATTCTCTGAGATCCTTGAGGAATCTTGAAGATCCTCAAGGAACTTCTGA
>NW_015091676.1:41699-46069 GCF_001431845.1 Calidris pugnax | reverse complement strand
CTGGTTGTGGGGGTGAGGAAGACTGGGAGGGGTGAAGAAACATCACCCCAAAATGAGGTGGTGGTGGTGGGTTCTCACTGGTTTTGGAGGTGAAGTAGACTGGGAGGGGTCAAGAACCAGCCCCACCAAAGCAAGGTGGTGGTGGTTGGTTCTTCCTGGTTTTGGGGGTGAGGTAGACTGGGAGGGGTGGTGGTGGTGGGTTCTCACTGGTTTTGGGGGTGAGGTAGACTGGGAGGGATGGTGGTAGTGGGTTCTTACTGGTTTTGGGGGTGAGGTAGACGCTGAGGGCGGTGACGGCGTCTTCGGTGGGGTCGCGGTAGAGCTCGGTCACCAGGAGGTCGTTGTCCTTCATGCGTAGGGGGAACTTCTGGACATCTAGAAGTTGGGAGGGGACACACACGATGGGGTGAGGGGACATGGTGGCCAACGGGGACATCTCCAGCTTTGGAGGGGGGGTCAGAGGGGGCTTCACCGGGGGCCTCACCCACGTAGTAGATGGACCCGTTGTTGCAACCGAGGAGGAGGAAGGTGCCGGCGGCGTCGTAGCTGTTGATGGGGACGACGTCTTGGATCTACCAGAGGGATGAGAAGGAGGTCGTGAGGGACAATCCATGGGGACAATCCGTGGGGACAATCCATGGGGACAATCCCCCCACCCCCGTCTCACCTGCCAGTGCTTGGTGACGGCGTTCCAGACGCCGATTTTGCCCGTGTGGCTGGTGGCGATGAGTTGGTTGCCCACGAAGAAGAGGGCTTCCAGCGGCACCCCGAGGTGGAAGACGCCTGGGGGAGGAGAAGGTCCTTGAGGAACCTCCGAAGCCCTCGAGGAACCTGCCAGATCCTTCGGGATGAGAAGGAGGTCGTGAGGGACAATCCATGGGGACAATCCGTGGGGACAATCCATGGGGACAATCCCCCCACCCCCGTCTCACCTGCCAGTGCTTGGTGACGGCGTTCCAGACGCCGATTTTGCCCGTGTGGCTGGTGGCGATGAGTTGGTTGCCCACGAAGAAGAGGGCTTCCAGCGGCACCCCGAGGTGGAAGACGCCTGGGGGAGGAGAAGGTCCTTGAGGAACCTCCGAAGCCCTCGAGGAACCTGCCAGATCCTTCAGGAACCTCCAGGATCCTTGAGGAACCTCCGAGATCTTTCAGGATCCTCTGAGACCTTTGAGGAACCTCCAAGACCTTTGAGGAACCTCTGAGATCCTTGAACCTCCAGGATCCTTGAGGATCCCCTGAGATCCTTGAGGAACCTCCGAGATCCTTGAACCTCCAAGATCCTTGAGGATCCCCTGAGATCCTTGAGGAACCTCCAGGATCCTTGAGGAACCTCCGAGACCTTTCAGGATTCTCTGAGACTTTTGAGGAACCTCCAAGACCTTTGAGGAACCTCCGATATCCTTGAACCTCCAAGATCCTTGAGGATCCCCTGAGATCCTCGAGGAACTTCCAAGACCCTTGAGGAACTTCCAAGACGTTCCAGACGCCGATTTTGCCCGTGTGGCTGGTGGCGATGAGTTGGTTGCCCACGAAGAAGAGGGCTTCCAGCGGCACCCCGAGGTGGAAGACGCCTGGGGGAGGAGAAGGTCCTTGAGGAACCTCCGAAGCCCTCGAGGAACCTGCCAGATCCTTCAGGAACCTCCAGGATCCTTGAGGAACCTCCGAGATCTTTCAGGATCCTCTGAGACCTTTGAGGAACCTCCAAGACCTTTGAGGAACCTCTGAGATCCTTGAACCTCCAGGATCCTTGAGGATCCCCTGAGATCCTTGAGGAACCTCCAAGATCCTTGAACCTCCAAGATCCTTGAGGATCCCCCGAGATCCTTGAACCTCCAAGATCCTTGAGGATCCCCTGAGATCCTTGAGGAACCTCCAGGATCCTTGAGGAACCTCCGAGACCTTTCAGGATTCTCTGAGACTTTTGAGGAACCTCCAAGACCTTTGAGGAACCTCCGATATCCTTGAACCTCCAAGATCCTTGAGGATCCCCTGAGATCCTCAAGGAACTTCCAAGACCCTTGAGGAACTTCCAAGACCCTTGAAACTCCAAGATCCTTGAGGATCCCCTGAGATCCTCGAGGAACCTCCGAGATCCTTCAAGACCCTCCAAGATCCTTGAACATCCAAGATCCTTCAGGATCCTCCAAGATCTTTAAGGATCCCCTGACATCCTCGAGGGACCTCCGAGATCCTTCAGGACCCTCCAAGATCCTTGAGGAACCTCTGAGATCCTCAAGGAACCTCTGAGATCCTTGAACCTCTGAGATCCTTCAGGATCCTCCGAGATCCTTCAGGAACCTTGAAGATCCTCGAGGAACCCTGAAGATCCTCAAGGAACCTCTGAGATCCTTGAGGAACCTTGAAGATCCTCAAGGAACCTCTGAGATCCTTGAACCTCTGAGATCCTTCAGGATCCTCCAAGATGCTTCAGGAACCTTGAAGACCTTCAAGGATCCTCCAAGATCCTTGAGGATTCTCTGAGATCCTCGAGGAACCTTGAAGATCCTCAAGGAACCTCTGAGATCCTTGAACCTCTGAGATCCTTCAGGATCCTCCGAGATCCTTCAGGAACCTTGAAGATCCTCAAGGATCCCCTGAGATCCTTGAGGATTCTCTGAGACCCTTGAGGAACCTTGAAGATCTTCAAGGAACCTCTGAGATCCTTGAAACTCTGAGATCCTTCAGGATCCTCCGAGATCCTTCAGGAACCTTGAAGATCCTCGAGGAACCCTGAAGATCCTCAAGGAACCTCTGAGATCCTTGAACCTCTGAGATCCTTCAGGATCCTCCGAGATCCTTCAGGAACCTTGAAGATCCTCAAGGATCCTCCAAGATCCTTGAGGATTCTCTGAGACCCTTGAGGAACCTTGAAGATCTTCAAGGAACCTCTGAGATCCTTGAAACTCTGAGATCCTTCAGGATCCTCCGAGATGCTTCAGGAACCTTGAAGACCTTCAAGGATCCTCCAAGATCCTTGAGGATTCTCTGAGATCCTTGAGGAATCTTGAAGATCCTCAAGGAACTTCTGAAATCCTTGAACCTCTGAGATCCTTCAGGATCCTCTGAGATCCTTCGGGAACCTTGAAAATCTTCAAGGATCCTCCAAGATCCTTGAGGAATCTCCAAGATCCTTGAGGAACCTTGAAGATCCTCAAGGAACCTCTGAGATCCTTGAACCTCTGAGATCCTTCAGGATCCTCCGAGATCCTTCAGGAACCTTGAAGATCTTCAAGGATCCTCCAAGATCCTTGAGGATTCTCTGAGATCCTTGAGGAACCTTGAAGATCCTCAAGGAACCTCTGAGATCCTTCAGGATCCTCCAAGATCCTTGAGGAACCTTGAAGATCTTCAAGGATCCTCCAAGATCCTTGAGCCTCTGAGATCCTTCAGGATCCTCCGAGATCCTTCAGATACCTTGAAGATCTTCAAGGATCCTCCAAGATCCTTGAGGAACCTCCGAGATCCTTGAGGAACCTCCAAGATCCTCAAGGAACCTCTGAGATCCTTCAGGACCCTCTGAGATCCTTCAGGACCCTCTGAGATCCTTCAGGAACCTTGAAGATCTTCAAAGATCCTCCAAGATCCTTGAGGAACCTTGAAGAACCTCAAGGAACCTCCAAGATCCTTGAGGAACCTCTGAGATCTTTGAGGACGGAGTGGATTGGGGAGGGGGGTTCTCACCGATCTCGTTGCCGTTGCCGTCGGCCTGGAGGGCCCAGAGGATGATCTCGGTGCAGGAGGCCACGGCCACCATCTTGTCGTGGTCCCCCAAGGCCCCCCCCAGCACCTTGGCGTTGAGGGCCACCCGTTCGATCACCCAATCCAGGCGGGGGCTGGAGAAGACCTGCTGCCACCCGGAGGTCTCCTTCACCCTGGGGGGGGGGGATGTGAAGAAGCAAAGAAGACACTCAGGAGGGGAGTTGGGGGTGGTGTTGGTGGTGGGGTGGGGCCACCCCAGTCCCTCCCAGTCCCTCCCAGTTTACCTGTAGCACACCAGGAACTGGGCGTAAGCCACCGCGATCCAGTCGTGGTGGCCACAGACGATCTTCACCGCTCCCGGCTCGTTATCTAACGAAATTTGGGAGGGGGGGGGCCAAAAAAAGAGGTGCGAGGAGATAGAAAACACCCCCCCCCCTCCAAAAAACCCAAAAAAAACCCAATTCCCAGTTAGAAACTGGTCTTACTGGTGGTGGAGAAGGTCCTCTCCTCCAGAAGACGCCCCAGGAGCCCGGCGTTGCCCAGGTTGGGGGGCATCGTGCGGCTGCGGCGGACGGAGGGGGGGGGCAAGCGGGGGGCGAGCTGTGGCCCCGCCAGGCTGTGTCGGTTGCGCCGTTTGGCCGGTAAAACTACAAATAGGGAGTCCCCCCCCC
>NW_015091676.1:31439-37763 GCF_001431845.1 Calidris pugnax | reverse complement strand
TCCCTCAAAACCATCATCAGGCCCCTCAAATCATCAACAGAACACCCAAAACCATCATGAGGTCCCTCAAAGCCACCGTGGGATCACTCAAAACCATCATGGGATCCCTCAAAACCATCATCAGTCCCTCAAAAACATCATGAGATCCCTCAAAACCATCATGAGATCCCTCAAAATCATCATCAGTCCCTCAAAACACCATCAGATCCCTCACAACTGTCATCAGGCCCCTCCAAAACTTCATCAGGTCCCTCAGAACCATCATCAGTTCCTCAAAAACATCATGAGATCCCTCAAAACCATCATGAGATCCCTCAAAACCATCATCACGTCCCTCAAAACTGTCATCAGGCTCCAAGCCCCATCAACAGATCCCTCAAACCATCAAGAGGACACCAGAAACCATCATCAGGTACCCAATACCATCATGAGATCCCTCCAAACCATCATCAGTCCCTCAAAACTATCAGCAGTCCTTCAAAACCATCATGAGATCCCTCAAAACCATCATGAGATCACTCAAAACCATCATCACGCCCCCAAAACACCATCAGGCCCCTCAAAAACATCATGAGATCCCTCAAAACCATCATCAGGCCCCTCCAAACCATCAGCAGGTCCCTCAAAACCATCATCAGTCCCTGAAAAGCATCATCAGTCCCTCAAAAACATCATGAGATCCCTCAAAACCATCATCAGTCCTTCAAAAACATAATTAGATCCCTCAAAACTATCATCAAGTCCCTCCAAACCATCATCAGATCCCCCAAAACCATCATCAGGCCCCTCAAATCATCAACAGAACACCCAAAACCATCATGAGGTCCCTCAAAGCCACCGTGGGATCAGTGTGGGGGGATGGGGGGGGGTCACTTCCGTCTCCCCGAGGTGCTGGGGCGCCGGTCGCCCCCCTCCCGCCGGGGGAGGCCCTCGTCGGTGGAGGAGGTGGTGAGAAGACCTTGGTTCCAACGGGCCACCTCGGCGTGTTCCTGGGCGCAGGCGGCCAGTGCCTTCAGCCACCCCCGCATGTCCTCCTGGGGGGGGGGACACACACCCCAAAAACATCGTCAGAACCACCCCCAGATCGTCAGCAGGTCCCCAAAACCACCATCAGATCCCCCAAACCAGTATCAGATCTCCAAAAGCATCGTTAGGCCCCTCAAAAACATCATGAGATCCCTCAAAACCCTCATGAGATCCTTCAAAACCATCATCACGCCCCCAAAACACCATCAGGCCCCTCAAAAACATCATGAGATCCCTCAAAACCATCATCAGGCCCCTCCAAACCATCAGCAGGTCCCTCAAAACCATCATCAGTCCCTGAAAAGCATCATCAGTCCCTCAAAAACATCATGAGATCCCTCAAAACCCTCATGAGATCCTTCAAAACCATCATCACGCCCCCAAAACACCATCAGGCCCCTCAAAAACATCATGAGATCCCTCAAAACCATCATCAGGCCCCTCCAAACCATCAGCAGGTCCCTCAAAACCATCATCAGTCCCTGAAAAGCATCATCAGTCCCTCAAAAACATCATGAGATCCCTCAAAACCATCATCAGTCCTTCAAAAACATAATTAGATCCCTCAAAACTATCATCAAGTCCCTCCAAACCATCATCAGATCCCCCAAAACCATCATCAGGCCCCTCAAATCATCAACAGAACACCCAAAACCATCATGAGGTCCCTCAAAGCCACCGTGGGATCCCTCAAAACCATCATCAGTCCCTCAAAAACATAATGAGATCCCTCAAAAGTGTCATCAGTCCCTCAAAACCATCATGAGATCCCTCAAAACCATCATCAGGCCCTCAAAAACATCATGAGATCCCTCAAAACCATCATGAGATCCCTCAAAACCATCATCACGTCCCTCAAAACTGTCATCAGGCTCCAAGCCCCATCAACAGATCCCTCAAACCATCAAGAGGACACCAGAAACCATCATCAGGTACCCAATACCATCATGAGATCCCTCCAAACCATCATCAGGCCCCTCAAAACCATCATGAGATCCCTCAAAACCATCATCAAGTCCCCAAAACTATCTTTAGATCCCTCAAAACTGTCATCAGGCCCCTCCAAACCATCATCAGGTCCCTCAAATCATCAACAGGACACTCAAAACCATCATGAGGTCCCTCAAAATCATCATCAGTCCCTCAAAATCATCATGAGATCCCTCCAAACCATCATCAGTCCCTCAAAACTATCAGCAGTCCTTCAAAACCATCATGAGATCCCTCAAAACCATCATGAGATCCCTCAAAATCATCATCAGTCCCTCAAAACACCATCAGATCCCTCACAACTGTCATCAGGCCCCTCCAAAACTTCATCAGGTCCCTCAGAACCATCATCAGTTCCCTCAAAACTATCATCAAGTCCCTCCAAACCATCATCAGATCCCCCAAAACCATCATCAGGCCCCTCAAATCATCAACAGAACACCCAAAACCATCATGAGGTCCCTCAAAGCCACCGTGGGATCACTCAAAACCATCATGGGATCCCTCAAAACCATCATCAGTCCCTCAAAAACATCATGAGATCCCTCAAAACCATCATGTGATCCCTTCAAACCATCATCAGGTCCCAAAAAACACCATCAGATCCCTCAAAACTGTCATGAGATCCCTCCAAACCCTCATCAGGCCCCTCAAAACCATCATGAGATCCCTCAAAACCATCATGAGATCCCTCAAAATCATCATGAGATCCCTCAAAACTGTCATCAGGCCCCTCA
Source organism: Calidris pugnax (assembly GCF_001431845.1). Taxonomy (NCBI): domain Eukaryota; kingdom Metazoa; phylum Chordata; class Aves; order Charadriiformes; family Scolopacidae; genus Calidris; species Calidris pugnax. Next base: position 35,010 of record NW_015091676.1, on the reverse strand, counting down.
AAACCATCATGAGATCCCTCAAAACCATCATCAGTCCTTCAAAAACATAATTAGATCCCTCAAAACTATCATCAGGCCCCTCAAAACCATCATCAGATCCCTCAAAACCATCATCAGGCCCCTCAAATACATCATGAGATCCCTCAAAACCATTATCGAGCCCCCAAAAACATCATGAGATCCCTCAAAATCATCATCAGGTCCCTCAAAACACCATCAGATCCCTCAAAACTGTCATCAGGCCCCTCAAAACCATCATCAGGTCCCCAAAACCACCATCAGATCCCCCAAACCACTATCAGATCCCCAAAAGCATCATCAGGCCCCTCAAAACCATCATGAGATCCCTCATAACCATCATCAGGCCCCCAAAAACATCATGAGATCCCTCAAAACCATCATGAGATCCCTCCAAACCATCATCAGGTCCCCAAAAACACCATCAGATCCCTCAAAACTGTCATCAGGCCCCTCAAAACCATCATCAGTCCCTCAAAAACATCATGAGATCCCTCAAAACCATCATGTGATCCCTCAAAACCATCATCAGGTCCCCAAAAACACCATCAGATCCCTCAAAACTGTCATCAGGCCCCTCAAAACCATCAACAGGTCCCCCAAACCATCATCAGGCCCCTCAAAACCATTAACAGCACCCTAAAACCATCATCATGTCCCTCAAAACTGTCATCAGGCCCCAAGCCCCATCAACAGATCCCTCAAACCATCAAGAGGATGCCCAAAACCATCATCAGGTACCCAAAACCACCATGAGGTCCCTCAAAACCATCATCAGAACCCCAAATCCATCAACTGTTCCCTCAAAATCATCACCAGATCCCTCGAAACCATCACCAGGTCCCCAAAACCATCAACAGGACACCCAAAACCATCATCAGGTCCCTCAAAACCGTCATCAGATCCCCCCAAACCGTCAACAGGTTCCCAAACCCATCATCAGATCCCTCAAAAGCGCCATCAGTTCCCTCCAAACCATCATGAGATCCCTCAAAACCATCAACAGCACCCCAAAACCATCATCAGCCTCCCCCCCGAAACCTCCCCCACCACCCCCCAACCCCGTAGACACCTACCTCATCCTTGGCTTGGAGGAGGAACTCGCTCCCATCGCTGGTCCTACAAGAGAAGGACCTTCTCAACGCCCCAACCCACCTGGAATTTGGGGGGACCTCCCCTCCCCCACCCATGAGCACCCCAACGTACTTGAGCTTGAAGACGTTCTTCTTCTTCTTGTAGTCGCTGGCCACCTCGCTGGTGGAATGGTGGAGGTTGAGGAGGGGTTCACCACCATGGGTGGTCCCTGCCGCTTGGCCCTTGGCGTCCTTGTAGAAGCCCAGGTCACCCTTGCTCAGGACGCAGTAGAGGTTCACCCAGGATCTGGTCAAGGGTGGGACATGGAAGAGGGTGGTGGCACCAGCAGGTGACCCAAAGCTGCTGGTGGCTTTGTGTTGTGTGGACCACCCAAGTCCTGGTGAACCCCCTCATCGATGGACCTCTGAACCCTGTGAACACCCTTCACTGATGGTCCTCTAAGCTCTGGTGAACCTTCTCCGTTGACTGAACCCTCCAAGTCATGGAGAACCCTCTCCATTGATGGACCTCCAAGCCCTGGTGAACCTTCACTGTTGATGGATCCCCAACCCTTGGTGCATGATGTCCAGTGATGGACCCTCTAAGTCATGGAGAACCCTCTCCAGTGATGGACCCTCCAAGTCATGGTGAACCTTCACCATTGATGGATCTCCAAGCCCTGTTGATGGATGCCCAACCCTTGGTGCATGATGTCCAGTGATGGACCCTCCAAGTCATGGAGAACCTTCCCCATTGACTGAACCCCCCAAGTAATGGAGAACCCTCTCTGTTGATGGACCTCCAAGCCCTGGGGAAACTTCACCATTGATGGACCTCCAAACCCTGGTGAACCTTCACCGTTGATGGATGCCCAACCCTTGGTTCATGATGTCCATTGACTGAACCCCCCAAGTCATGGAGAACCCTCTCTGTTGATGGACCTCCAAGCCCTGGGGAAACTTCACCATTGATGGACCTCCAAACCCTGGTGAACCTTCGCCGTTGATGGATGCCCAACCCTTGGTGCATGGTGTCCATTGATGGACCCTCTAAGTCATGGAGAACCCTCTCCGTTGATGGACCTCCAAGCCCTGGTGAACCTTCACTGTTGATGGACGCCCAACCCTTGGTGCATGGTGTCCATTGATGGACCCTCCAAGTCATGGAGAACCTTCTCCATTGACTGAACCCTCCAAGTCATGGAGAACCCTCTCCATTGATGGACCTCCAAGCCCTGGTGAACCTTCACCATTGATGGACCTCCAAGCCCTGGTGAACCTTCACCATTGATGGATGCCCAAACCTTGGTGCATGATGTCCAGTGATGGACTCTCCAAGTCATGGAGAACCTTCTCCATTGACTGAACCCCCCAAGTAATGGAGAACCCTCTCTGTTGATGGACCTCCAATCCCTGGTGAACCTTCACCATTGATGGACCTCCAAGCCCTGGTGAACCTTCACTGTTGATGAATCCCCAACCCTTGGTTCATGATGTCCAGTGATGGACCCTCCAAGTCATGGAGAACCTTCACCATTGATGGACCTCCAAGCCCTGGTGAACCTTCACCATTGATGGATGCCCAGCCCTTGGTGCATGATGTCCAGTGATGGACCCTCCAAGTCATGGAGAACCCTCTCCATTGATGGACCTCCAAGCCCTGGTGAAGCTTCACCATTGATGGATGCCCAACCCTTGGTGCATGAAGTCCATTGATGTGCCCTCCAAGTCATGGAGAACCTTCACTGTTGATGGATGCCCAACCCTTGATGCATGATGTCCAGTGATGGACCCACCAAGTCGTGGAGAACCTTCTCCATTGACTGAACCCCCCAAATCATGGAGAACCCTCTCCATTGATGGACCTCCACGCCCTGGTGAACCTTCACCATTGATGGGCCTCCAAGCCCTGGTGAACCTTCACCGTTGATGGATGCCCAACCCTTTAGTGCATGAAGTCCCTCCAAGTCATGGAGAACCCTCTCCATTGATGGACCTCCAAGCCCTGGTGAACCTTCACCATAGATGGATGCCCAACCCTTTGGTGCATGAGGTCCCTCCAAGTCATGGAGAACCCTCTCCATTGATGGACCTCCAAGCCCTGGTGAAGCTTCACCATTGATGGGCCTCCAAGCCCTGGTGAACCTTCACCATTGATGGATCCCCAACCCTTTGGTGCATGAGGTCCCTCCAAGTCATGGAGAACCCTCTCCATTGATGGACCTCCATGCCATGGTGAACTTTCACTGTTGATGGACCTCCAAGCCCTGGTGAACCTTCACTGTTGATGGACCTCCAAGGCCTGGTGAACCTTCACCATTGATGGATCCCCACCCCATGTCCTCCTCCAACCCCACCTGCTCCCCCCTTGTCCCCCCCAACCAACCTGTTGGACGCCTTCTTGTTGGGTCCGTCGAGCTCGTGCTTGCGGAAGAGGAAGCCCTCGTGCTGCACCGTGTGGGTGGGGGGCGGTGGGGGCG
>NW_015091676.1:28083-30292 GCF_001431845.1 Calidris pugnax | reverse complement strand
CAAGGCACGAAGACTCCAAGGAGACACCAAGAAGAAGCCAAGGGGACACCAAAGGGACAACAAGCGGACACCAAGGGGACATCAAGAGGAAGCCAAGGGGACACAAAGGAGAAATAAAAGGGGACACCAAGGGGACACCAAGGGGGACATCAGGGGGGACATCAGGGGGACATCAAGGAGAAGCCAAGGGGACACAAAGGAGAAATAAAAGGGGACACCAAGAGGACACCAAAGGGACACCAAGGGGACACTGAGGAGATGTCAAGGGGACACCAAGGGGACGTGAATTTGAAGGCAAGAAGACTCCAAGGAGACACCAAGAAGAAGCCAAGGGGACACCAAGGGGACAACAAGGGGAAGTCAAGGGGACACCAAGGAGACACGAAGTTGACGGCAAGAAGGCTCCAAGGAGACACCAAGAAGAAGCCAAGGGGTCACCAAAGGGACACCAAGAGGACACCAAGGGGACATCAAGGGGAAGTCAAGGGGACACCAAGGAGAAATAAAAGGGGGCACCAAAGGGACACCAAGGAGACACCAAGGGGACATGAAGTTGAAGGCACAAAGACTCCAAGGAGACACCAAGAAGAAGCCAAGGGGACACCAAGGAGACACCAAGGAGACACCAAGAGGACACCAAGGGGGACATCAGGGGGACATCAAGGAGAAGCCAAGGGGACACGAAAGGGAATTGAAGGGGACACCAAAGGGACATCAAGGGGACACCAAGGGGACACCAAGGGGACACCGAGGAGACACCAAGAGGACACCAAGGGGGACATCAGGGGGACATCAAGGGGAAGGCAAGGGGACACCAAGGGGAAAAAAAAGGGGACACCAAGAGGACACCAAAGAGACACCAAAGGGACACCAAGGGGACACTGAGGAGATGTCAAGGGGACACCAAGGGGACATGAAGTTGAAGGCAAGAAGACTCCAAGGGGACACCAAAGGGAAGCCAAGGGGACACCAAAGGGACAACAAGCGGACACCAAGGGGACACCAAGGAGACATTAAGAGGACACCAAGGGGGACATCAGGGGGACATCAAGGGGAAGCCAAGGGGACACGAAGGGGAATCGAAGGGGACACCAAAGGGACACCAAGGAGACACTGAGGAGACGTCAAGGGGACATCAAGGGGAAATAAAAGGGGACACCAAGAGGACACCAAGGGGGACATCAGGGGGACATCAAGGGGAATTGAAGGGGACATGAAGGGGAATTGAAGGGGACACCAAAGGGACACTGAGGGGACACCAAGGGGACACCAAGGAAACACCAAGAGGACACAAAGGGGAAGCCAATGAGACACGAAGTGGAAGCCAAAGGGACACCAAAGGGAAGTGAAAGGGACACCAAAGGGACATCAAGCACACACCAAGGGGACACCAAGGAGACACCAAGGGGAAGTCAAGGGGACACCAAGGGGACATCAAGGGGAAACCAATGAGACACCAAGTGGAAGCCAGGGGGACACCAAGGGGACACCAAGGAAACACCAAGAGGACACAAAGGGGAAGCCAATGAGACACGAAGTGGAAGCCAAAGGACACAAAGGGAAAGCCAATGAGACACAAAGTGGAAGCCAAGGGGACACCAAAGGGACACCAAGAGGTTTCCAAGGGACATCAAGGGGACAGCAAGGGGACACCAAAAGGACACCAAGTGGAAGCCAGGGGGACACCAAGGGGACACCAAGGAAACACCAAGAGGACACAAAGGGAAAGCCAATGAGACACAAAGTGGAAGCCAAGGGGACACCAAGGGGACACCAAGGGGAAGCCAGAGGGACACCAAGGGGAAGTGAAGGCAACACCGAAGGGGACACCAAAGGAACAGCAAGGAGACACCAAAGGGACACTGAGGAGACACCAAGGGGACACCAAAGGGCCACTGAGGGGCCACTGAGGTGACACCAAGAGGACTCACCGTCGCCGGCAAGGGGCCACCAGCCTCCTTCTCCTGCAGCTGCTCCACGATGTCGGCCAAGGTGGCTTTGCTACGGGCAGAGATTTTGGAGGACAGGGGTGAGGAGTTGTGGGGGGAGAGGAAGTCACCGGGTGGGGGAGGGGGGTGTCACATCAGTCCCCCGGCCACCCACTGGTGACACGGGTGACTCGGGGGGTGTCCCCATCATGGTGCTCACCCTCCACCCTTCCCATCATGCCGCGGTGGCTCCGGCTCGCTGGACTCCTGCCGCTCCAACC
>NW_015091676.1:17093-27756 GCF_001431845.1 Calidris pugnax | reverse complement strand
GGTGGGGATGGAGATGGGGTGGGGATGGAGTGGTGGGGATGGAGATGGGGTGGGGATGATGAGGATGTGGATGGAGATGATGAGGATGGGGGTGGAGATGATGAGGATGGAGATGGAGATGATGAGGATGGAGATGGGATGGGGATGATGAGGATGTGGATGGGGATGGAGATGATGGGGATGGAGATGATGGGGATGATGGAGATGACAGGGATGAGATGATGGAGATGGAGATGATGGGGATGATGGAGATGACGGGGATGAGATGATGGGGATGGAGATGGGATGGGGATGATGAGGATGTGGATGGAGATGATGAGGATGGGGGTGGAGATGATGAGGATGGAGATGGAGATGATGAGGATGGAGATGGGATGGGGATGATGAGGATGTGGATGGGGATGGAGATGATGGGGATGGAGATGATGGGGATGATGGAGATGACAGGGATGAGATGATGGAGATGGAGATGATGGGGATGATGGAGATGACGGGGATGAGATGATGGGGATGGAGATGGGATGGGGATGATGAGGATGTGGATGGGGATGGAGATGATGAGGATGGAGATGGCGATGATGGAGATGATGAGGATGTGGATGGGGATGGAGATGATGGGGATGGAGATGGGGAGGATGGAGATGATGGGGATGATGGAGATGATGGGGATGGAGATGGGATGGGGATGATGAGGATGTGGATGAGGATGGAGATGATGAGGATGGGGATGGAGATGGCGATGATGGAGATGACAGGGATGAGATGATGGAGATGGAGATGATGGGGATGGAGATGGGGATGATGGAGATGATGAAGATGAAATGTTGGGGATGGAGATTCGGATGGGGATGGGGATGACAGGGATGATGGAGATGGAGATGAGATGGGATGGGAATGATGGAGATGATGGAGATGACCGGGATGGAGATGGGGTGGGGATGATGAGGATGATGGGGGACATGGGGAGATGGGCATAAAGATGGAGATGGGGATGGAGATGGGAATGATGGAGATGATGGGGATGAGATGATGGGGATGGAGATGGAGATGGAGATGGAGATGGAGATGGAGATGGAGATGGAGATGGGATGGGGATGATGAGGATGCGGATGGGGATGAAGATGATGGAGATGAGATGATGGAGATGAGATGATGGGGATGGAGAGATGATGGGGATGGATGGAGATGGGGTGGGGATGATGAGGATGATGGGGGACATGGGGAGATGGGCATAAAGATGGAGATGGGGATGGAGATGGGAATGATGGAGATGATGGGGATGAGATGATGGGGATGGAGATGGAGATGGGGGATGTGTAGAGGGATGGGGCCGAGTACAGTGACGGGGACACAGCCGGTGGCTGCAGTGACCCCAAAGGGTGGAGGGGACAGGACGGGGGAGGGGGGGTGACATCAGCCTCCCCCCAAGGTGCCCGTACCGTGGTGAGTCTCCTGAGGGAGCTGAACCTCTCCTCCCAGGCGGCCGCCGCCTTCCTGAAGGCCTCGTGTCTCCGGATCAACTGCTCCACCTCGTCCACGCTGCTGCCCAGCTCCTGGCTCTTCAGGAGGGGCTCCTGGGCCGTCAGCCACGCGTCGGCCACCACCGCCTCCTGGGCAAACTGGTGGACCTCCAGCACTGGTGGACAGATGGACAGGGCAGGGAAGGACAGAAGGACACGCTCATGGCATCCTCAAGAGGATCCCGTCCTCATGGTGGTGGAGGACCCAACGATAGATGGATGGGGTGGGAAGGGGGAAGAAGGACAGAAGGACACGCTCATGGTGTCCTCAAGAGGATCCCATCCTCATGGTGGTGGAGGACCTGATGACAGATGGATGGGGTGGGGAGGGGGAAGAAGGACAGGACACGCTCATGGTGTCCCCAAAGACCCAACCCAGCACTGGTGGACAGATGGACAGGGCAGGGAGGGGACAGGAGGACAGGAGGACATGCTCATGGTGAGGACAGAAGAACACGCTCATGGTGTCCCCAGGAGAAACCCTTCATGGTGGTGGGGGACCCAACATGCTGCCCAGCTCCTGGCTCTTCAGGAGGGGCTCCTGGGCCGTCAGCCACGCGTCGGCCACCACCGCCTCCTGGGCAAACTGGTGGACCTCCAGCACTGGTGGACAGATGGACAGGGCAGGGAGGGGGCAGGAGGACAGAAGGACACGCTCATGGCATCCTCAGGAGGATCCCGTCCTCATGGTGGTGAAGGACCCAAGGACAGATGGATGGAGTGAGGAGGGGGCAGGAGGACAGAAGGACACGCTGATGGTGTCCCCAAGGACCCAACCCAGCACTGGTGGACAGATGGACAGGGCAGGGAGGGGGCAGGAGGACAGAAGGACACGCTGATGGTGTCCCCAAGGACCCAACCCAGCACTGGTGGACAGATGGACAGGGCAGGGAGGGGGCAGGAGGACAGAAGGACACGCTGATGGTGTCCCCAAGGACCCAACCCAGCACTGGTGGACAGATGGACAGGGCAGGGAGGGGGCAGGAGGACAGAAGGACACGCTGATGGTGTCCCCAAGGACCCAACCCAGCACTGGTGGACAGATGGACAGGGCAGGGAGGGGGCAGGAGGACAGAAGGACACGCTGATGGTGTCCCCAAGGACCCAACCCAGCACTGGTGGACAGATGGACAGGGCAGGGAGGGGGCAGGAGGACAGAAGGACACGCTGATGGTGTCCCCAAGGACCCAACCCAGCACTGGTGGACAGATGGACAGGGCAGGGAGGGGGCAGGAGGACAGAAGGACACGCTGATGGTGTCCCCAAGGACCCAACCCAGCACTGGTGGACAGATGGACAGGGCAGGGAGGGGGCAGGAGGACAGAAGGACACGCTGATGGTGTCCCCAAGGACCCAACCCAGCACTGGTGGACAGATGGACAGGGCAGGGAGGGGACAGGAGGACAGAGGGACACGCTCATGGTGGCCCCAAGAGGATCCCGTCCTCATGGTGGTGGAGGACCTGATGACAGATGGACGGGGTGGCGAGGGGGCAGGAGGACAGGAGGACACGCTCATGGTGTCCTCAAGAGGATCCCGTCCTCATGGTGGTGGAGGACCTGATGACAGATGGACGGGGTGGCGAGGGGGCAGGAGGACAGGAGGACACGCTCATGGTGTCCTCAAGAGGATCCCGTCCTCATGGTGGTGGAGGACCTGATGACAGATGGACGGGGTGGCGAGGGGGCAGGAGGACAGGAGGACACGCTCATGGTGTCCTCAAGAGGATCCCGTCCTCATGGTGGTGGAGGACCCAACGACAGATGGATGGGGTGGGGAGAGGGAAGAAAGACAGAAGGACACTCTCATGGTGGCCCCAAGAGAAGCCCTTCATGGTGGTGGAAGACCCAATGACAGACAGATGGGGAGGGGAAGGGGAAGAAGGACAGAAGGACACGCTCATGGTGTCCCCAAGGACCCAACCCAGCACTGGTGGACAGATGGACAGGGCAGGGAGGGGACAGGAGGACACACTCATGGCATCCTCAAGAGGATCCCGTCCTCATGGTGGTGGAGGACCTGATGACAGATGGATGGGGTGGGGAGGGGGAAGAAGGACAGAAGGACATGCTCATGGTGTCCCCAAGAGGATCCCGTCCTCATGGTGGTGGAGGACCTGATGACAGACGGATGGGGTGGGGAGGGGACAGGAGGACAGAAGAACACGCTCATGGTGTCCCCAAGAGAAGCCCTTCATGGTGGTGGAGGACCTGATGACAGATGGACGGGGTGGGGAGGGGGCAGGAGGACAGAAGGACACGCTCATGGTGTCCTCAAGAGAAGTCCTTCATGGTGGTGGAGGACCCAACGACAGATGGATGGGGTGGGGAGGGGGAAGAAGGACAGAAGGACACGCTCATGGTGTCCTCAAGGACCCAACCCAGCACTGGTGGACAGATGGACAGGGCAGAGAGGGGGCAGGAGGACAGAGGGACACGCTCATGGTGGCCCCAAGAGGATCCCGTCCTCATGGTGGTGGAGGACCTGATGACAGATGGATGGGGTGGGGAGGGGGAAGAAGGACAGGACACGCTCATGGTGTCCCCAAGAGAAGTCCTTCATGGTGGTAGAGGACCCAACAACAGACAAATGGGGTGGGGAGGGAGAAGAAGGACAGAAGGACATGCTCATGGTGTCCCCAAGGACCCAACCCAGCACTGGTGGACAGATGGATGGGGCAGGGAGGGGACAGGACAGAAGGACACGCTCATGGTGTCCCCAAGAGGATCCCATCCCCACGGTGGTGGAGGACCCCACCCTCTCCCCAGATGACCACCCCCCACACCCCCCGAGGTGGGACTCACTCTGCTGCAGCCACTCCCAGTGCTTGTCCCACTTCTCCATCATCTCCTTCTTCTTGGCCAACAGCTTCTCCACGTGGGTTTTGATCTACAGGGGGTGGGAGGAGGACACGGGGCGGGTGGTTGTAGCTCCTCCTTCCCCTCCCAATTGTCCACACCCACCCCCGTGTCCCACCCCACCCCAAGCACCTCATCGGCCGCCGGGCTCTTGCTGAGGATGAGGGTCTTGCCCAGCTCCAGGCAGGCGGCGATGTTCTTGCCCCGGGCTTCGATCTCGCTCTTGAGACCTTGGGGGTCATTCATCAGCAGCTCCACCGAGGAGACGTCCCTGGGGATGGAGACGATGGGGGCTGGGAGGGAGGGAGGGGATGGGAACCCCCACCTCCAGCCATGGGGCAGGAGATGGGTCCTTGGAGGACATGGGTCCTCGAATCCATGGGTGGGACAGGACATGGGTCCTTGGAGGACATGGGTCCTCGAATCCATGGGTGGGACAGGACATGGGTCCTTGGAGGACATGGGTCCTCGAATCCATGGGTGGGACAGGACATGGGTCCTTGGAGGACATGGGTCCTCGAATCCATGGGTGGGACAGGACATGGGTCCTTGGAGGACATGGGTCCTCGAATCCATGGGTGGGACAGGACATGGGTCCTTGGAGGACATGGGTCCTCGAATCCATGGGTGGGACAGGACATGGGTCCTTCAGAAGGGATAGGAGATGGGTCCATGGCTTCGTGAGTGGGACGTAACATGGGTCCTACAGATGGCTGAGGTCATGGGTCCTTGGGTTCATGGATGGGCCAGGACATAGGTCCTCCAGATGGAAGAGGACATGGGCCCTTCAGGTGGGACAGGACTTCCTTGGCTTCATGGATGGGCCAGGACATGGGTCCTGCAGATGGGACAGGACTTCCTTGGCTTCAGGGGTGGGACAGGACACTGGTCTTTGGGATGGAACAGGACATGGGTCTTTGGTGCCATGGATGGGACAGGACATGGGTCTTCTGAGTAGGACAGGACACGGGTCCTCCAGATGGGGTGGGACACAGGTCTTTGACTCCACGGATGGGACAGGACACGTGTCCTTGGGTTGATGGGACAGGACACAGGTTCTTGGTGCCACGGATGGGACAACAAAGGGGTCCTTTGGATGGACCAGGACACGGGACCTTGGGATGTGCCAGGACATGGATCCTTGACACCACGGATGGACCAGGACATGGATCCTTGGAAGCCAAGACAGGACACAAGACCTGGGCGCAGCCCGCACCTCCACCTGGAAGCCCACCTGGGCTTCTCCCCGGCGCCGATCTGGCAGAGGACACCATCCATCCAGGCCAGAAGGTCTCTGACGGTGCCGACGAAGCGGATCTTGTCGGCCACGCTGGCCACGTGGAGACGACACTCCTCGCAGGCCGCCAGAAGCTCCTTCCAAGCCCGAAGAACCTCCTGCTCCCTCCCGGCGATGGCCTCGGCGTTGTCCCCGGCGTAGAGGGTCCTCAACTGGGCTGCACCTTCTTGTAGCTGCCTCACTTGGGTCACCAAAACCTCCACGTCGTGTTCGAAGGCGCCCAACGCCCGTTGCAAGGCGCCGGCCGACGTCCTGCCCTCCCGGGCGGCCAATTCGGGCAGACGTTGCCTTTTCTCCTCGATTTGCCCCAAAACCTCTTTGCAGTCGTTGAAGAACTTGTGCAGTTCGTGTGAGGCCGCCAACATCTGCGCCCGGGTCTCCATCAGCTCCAGGAGATCGGCCCAAGCTTCGTTGACCCCGTCCTTCCACTCGGCGATGGTGGCGGCGTCGGCGTGGCCGTAGTCGATCAGCTCGTCCACCATCTGGTTGACGGCGGCGATGCGCTCCTGCCCCACGCTGCCCGTCTCGCTGGCGAACTCCAGGAACTTCTCCTGGAGCAACTGGGATGGGCAGGGATGGGGGCAGGGGGTGAGGGGTGGGCAAGGGGTGAGGGGGTGGACAACGTTGTGTTGGCCATACAAGGTAGGGATGGGGGCAGGACTCCTGAAATGGGACGTTGATGGTGGCCAGGACCAGCATGGGGCATTGATGGTGGCCAGGACCACCAGCATGAGGCATTGATGGTGGCCAAGACCAGGATGGGGCATTGGTGGTGGCCAGGACCACCAGCATGAGGCATTGATGGTGGCCAAGACCAGGATGGGGCGTTGATGGTGACCAGGACCCTTGGCATGGGGCATTGAACCCTTGGCATGGGGCATTGATGGTGGCCAAGACCAGGATGGGGCATTGATGGTGACCAGGACCACCACAATGGAGCATTGATGGTGGCCAGGACCCCTGGCATGGGGCATTGATGGTGACCAGGACCAGGATGGGGCATTGATGGTGGCCAGGAACCAGGATGGGGTGTTGATGGTGGCCAGGACCACCAGCATGAGGTGTTGATGGTGGCCAAGACCAGGATGGGGCATTGATGGTGGCCAAGACCCTTGGCATGGGGCATTGAACCCTTGGCATGGGGCATTGATGGTGGCCAGGACCAGGATGGGGCATTGATGGTGACCAGGACCACCACAATGGAGCATTGATGGTGGCCAGGACCCCTGGCATGGGGCATTGATGGTGACCAGGACCAGGATGGGGCATTGATGGTGGCCAGGAACCAGGATGGGGTGTTGATGGTGGCCAGGACCACCAGCATGAGGTGTTGATGGTGGCCAAGACCAGGATGGGGCATTGATGGTGGCCAAGACCCTTGGCATGGGGCATTGAACCCTTGGCATGGGGCATTGATGGTGGTCAGGACCAGGATGGGGCATTGATGGTGGCCAAGACCAGGATGGGGCATTGACGGTGGCCAGGACAAGGATGGGGCATTGATGGTGACCAGGACCACCAGCATGAGGTGTTGATGGTGGCCAAGACCAGGATGGGGCATTGGTGGTGGCCAAGACCCTTGGCATGGGGCATTGAACCCTTGGCATGGGGCATTGATGGTGGTCAGGACCAGGATGGGGCATTGATGGTGACCAGGAACCAGGATGGGGCATTGATGGTGGCCAGGACCAGCATAGGGCAGGAATGGTGACCAGGACCACCAGCATGAGGCGTTGATGGTGGCCAGGACCAGGATGGGGCATTGATGGTGGCCAGGACCACCAGCATGAGGTGTTGATGGTGGCCAAGACCAGGATGGGGCATTGATGCCCCATCTATGCCTGATCCCCAGGCATAGAGTGGGGACACCTCCAGGACCCCCAACTCAGGATGGGGACACCTCCAGGACCCCCGACACAGGATGGGGACACCTCCAGGACCCCCAGCTTGGGATGGGGACACCTTCAGGACCCCCAACTCAGGGTGAGGACATCTCCAGGACCCCAGGCATAGAGTGGGGACACCTCCAGGACCCCTGACACAGGGTGAGGACACCTCCAAGACCCCCAACTCAGGATGGAGACACCTCCAGCACCCCCAACTCGGGATGGGGACACCTCCAGAACCCCCAACTCAGGATGGGGACACCTCCAGCACCCCCTGACACAGGATGGGGACACCTCCAGGACCCCCAGCTCAGGACACCTTCAGGACCCCCAACTTGGGATGGGGACACCTCCAGGACCCCTGACACAGGATGGGGACACCTCCAGGGCCCCCAACTCAGGATGGGGACATCTCTAAACCCCGAACTTGGGATGGGGACACCTCCAGGACCCCCAACTCGGGATGGGGACACCTCCAGGACCTCCAACTCAGGATGGGGACATCTCCAGAGCCACCAGCTCAGGATGGAGACACCTCTAGGACCCCTGACATAGGGTGAGGACACCTCCAAGACCCCCAGCACAAGATGGGGACACCTTCAGGACCCCCAACTTGGGATGGGGACACCTCCAGGACCCCTGACACAGGATGGGGACACCTCCAGGACCCCCAACTCAGGATGGGGACACCTCCAGGACCCCCTGACACAGGATGGGGACAACTCCAGAGCCACCAGACACAGGATGGGGACATCTCCAGGACCCCCAACTCGGGATGGGGACACCTCCAGGACCCCCAACACAGGATGGAGACAACTCCAGGACCCCCCACACAGGATGAGGACACCTCCAAGACCCCCAACTCAGGATGGAGACAACTCCAGACCCCTCAACTCAGGATGGGGACACCTCCAGACCCCCTAACTCGGGATGGAGACACCTTCAGACCCCCCAACTCAGGATGGGGACACCTCCAGGACCCCCGACACAGGGTGGGGACACCTCCAGGACCCCCCAACTCAGGATGGGGACACCTCCAGGACCCCCGACACAGGGTGAAGACACCTCCAAGACCCCCAACACAGGATGGGGACACCTCCAGGGCCCCCAACTCAGGATGGAGACACCTCCAGGACCCCCAACACAGGGTGAGGACACCTCCAAGACCCCCAACTCAGGATGGGGACACCTCCAAGACCCCCAACTCAGGATGGGGACATCTCCAGACCTCCCAACTTGGGATGGGGACATCTCCAGAACCCCCAACACAGGATGAGGACACCTCCAGGACCCCCAACTTGGGATGGGGACACCTCCAGGGCCCCCAGCTCAGGATGGAGACACCTCCAGGACCCCCAACTTGGGATGGGGACACCTCCAGGACCCCTGACACAGGATGGGGACACCTCCAGGACCCCCAACTCAGGATGGGGACACCTCCAGGACCCCCTGACACAGGATGGGGACAACTCCAGAGCCACCAGACACAGGATGGGGACATCTCCAGGACCCCCAACTCGGGATGGGGACACCTCCAGGACCCCCAACTCAGGATGGGGACACCTCCAGGACCCCTGACACAGGGTGAGGACACCTCCAGGCCCCCCAACACAGGATGGGAACATCTCCAGGACCCTACCCCCTGACACAGGATGGGGACATCTCCAGGACCCCCAACTCAGGATGGGGACATCTCCAGACCTCCCAACTTGGGATGGGGACATCTCCAGAACCCCCAACTCAGGATGGGGACACCTCCAGGACCCCCAACTCAGGATGGGGACACCTTCAGGCCCTCCAACTCAGGGTGGGGACAACTCCAGGACCCCCAACTCAGGATGGGGACACCTCCAGGGCCCCCAGCTCAGGATGGAGACACCTCCAGAGCCCCCAACTCAGGATGGAGACACCTCCAACCCCCAACTCAGGATGGGGACACCTCCAGGACCCCCGACACAGAAACAACTCCAGAACCCTCAACTCTGGATGGGGACACCTCCAGGGCCCCCAACTTGGGATGGAGACACCTCCGGAACCCCCAACTTGGGATGGGGACACCTCCAGGACCCCCAACTCAGGATGGAGACACCTCCAGGACCCCAAACCACATGAAGAAGACATCTCCAAGCCCCTTGACGTTGGACACGGATGATGCCTGACGCCAAGACCCTCCTCAACACGTGTGTCCCCCACCACCACCCCAAAACTGACCGTGACGTGCTCGAAGTCCTGTCCCAGCTCGGGCGAGCCGGCCACCACCTCCTTCTCGGCGATCCAGTGCTCCAGCTCGTCCACCTCCCGGTTGAGCTGGTAGAGCCAATACTGCTGCTCCAACTTGGCCTTGCGTTCCTCCACCAGGTCCTTCAGAGACACGTACAGCCGGTCAACCTGCGACTGCCGCCTGCTGACCTGTTCGCTGGGCAAGGGACACAGCGCCCGGTGACCACCAAAGACCCCGCCGTGGGGCTGGAAGGGGTGGGGGAGGTCCTGAGGTGGTGGTGACGTGGGGTTGGGACCCACCTTTGAGGGTGGCCAAGCTCCAGAAGAGCCCGGCATTGGCGGGAGAGTTGGGCGATGGTCTCCTCGTAGTTCTCCACCGTCTGCTCCGTCAGGAGGTGCTTCTTGAGGAGCTGGAGGGTGCTCTGCTCGTCCTTGGGTGGAAGGACGGGGGGTGGTGAGGTGTTGGGGGAGGGTGTGGGTCCATCTCCATGTCCTCCAGCTCGTGGTTGACCCATCCCATCCCCATCCCCATCCTCATCCCATCTCCATCCCCTCTCCATCTCCATCTCCATCATCTCCATCCCATCCCCATCTCATCTCCATCCCCATCCCCATCCTCATCCCATCTCCATCCCCTCTCCATCTCCATCTCCATCATCTCCATCCCATCCCCATCTCATCTCCATCCCCATCCCCATCCTCATCCCATCTCCATCCCCTCTCCATCTCCATCTCCATCCCCATCTACATCCCATCTCCACCCCCATCTCCACCTCCATTCCATCCCCATCTCATCTCCATCCCCATCCCCATCTCCATCCCCATCTCCATCTCCATCCCAATCCCCATCTCCATCTCATCTTCATTTCCATCTCCATCTCC
>NW_015091676.1:10593-17077 GCF_001431845.1 Calidris pugnax | reverse complement strand
CCCATCTCCATCCCCCTCTCCCTCCTCCTCCCCATCCCATCCCATCCCATCCCATTCCATCCCATCTCCCCCTCCATCCCATCTCCATCTCCATCTCCATCTCCATCTCCATCTCCATCTCCATCTCCATCCCCATCATCTCATCCCCATCATCTCCATCATTCCCATCTCCATCCCCATCTCCATCTTTATGCCCATCTCCCCATGTCCCCCATCATCCTCATCATCCCCACCCCACATCTCCATCCATCATCTCCATCATCTCCATCATTCCCATCTCCCATCCAATCCCCATCTCCATCCCCATCCCCATCTCTATCTCCATCCCCAACTCCATCTCCATCCTATCCCCATCTCCACCCCAACTCCATCTCGATCCATCTTCATCCCCATCCCCATCTCCATCCCATCCCACCCCCATCCTCATCCCCATCTCCATCTCCATCTCCATCTCCATCTCCATCTCCATCATCTCATCCCCATCCCATCTCTATCATCTCCATCTCCAACCCATCTCCACCCCCATCTCCACCTCCACCTCCATTTCCATCTCCATCTCCATCTCCATCCCATCTCCACCTCCACCTCCACCTCCATTCCCTTAACCGCGTGTCCACCACCCAACCCCCCAAAAAAAGACCCAACCCAACCCCATGAGCACCTT
Source organism: Calidris pugnax (assembly GCF_001431845.1). NCBI lineage: Eukaryota > Metazoa > Chordata > Aves > Charadriiformes > Scolopacidae > Calidris > Calidris pugnax. Next base: position 16,413 of record NW_015091676.1, on the reverse strand, counting down.
CCCCTTCTCCTCGCTCATCAGGAGAAGCTCTTGCTCGCCCAACCACGACTCCACCTCGGCCACGTCGAAGTAGTACTGCTCCAGCTGGTAGGTGGCATCCAGGCTCTGCTGCCGCCGCTCCGCCTGCTCCTGCAGCTCCGCCCACATGGTCCCCAACCTCTCCAGAAGACGTCGGACGCCTTCGGCCTCGGGGCTCTTGATGGAGGCCACGGCGGCGGCGCGTTCCAGGACCTCGTCCACGCGAGGTTTGTGGACCTGGATCTCCCGCCGGAGGTTCTGGAGAAGGTTGGGTGGGGAGAAGGAGAGGAGGTGGGTGTGGGGAAGAAGGGTTGGGGGTCAACGGGGGTTGTCCCCACAGTGTCCCCCAGGTGGGGCCTGACCTGGTTCTTCTTGATGTACTGCTGGACCGTCTGAAGGTTGGTCCCGTGGTCCTTCAGGGTGGCCAAGGGCAAGCGGTCCTGGACCCACAGCTGTGGAACAGGCGGTGGGGTGGAGGTCAGAGGGGGCCCTGTCCCTGATGATGCCCCATCCCATCCCATCTCCATCTCCATCTCCATCTCCATCTCCACCTCCATCTCCATCTCCATCTCCATCTCCACCTCCATCCCATCTCCATCTCCATCCCCATCTCCATCTCCACCTCATCTCCATCTCCACCTCCACCTCCATCCCCATCCCCATCCCATCCCCATCTCCATCTCCATCTCCATCCCCATCCCCATCCCCATCTCCATCCCATCTCCATCTCCATCTCCATCCCATCCCATCCCATCTCAATTCCATCCCATCTCCATCCCATCCCATCCCATCCCATCCCATCCCATCCCCATCTCCATCTCCATCTCCATCTTCATCTCCATCCCATCCCATCCCATCCCATTCCATCCCATCTCCACCTCCATCCCATCTCCATCTCCATCTCCATCATCTCCATCTCCATCATCTCCATCTCCATCATCTCCATCTCCACCCCCATCTCCATCTCCATCCCATCCCCATCCCAGTCCATCCCAGTCCCATCCCCACGTACTCACCACCTCGTCTTCCAGCTCGTGGCTGACCTGATGGACCTCCTTGGAGGCCAGGAGGATTCTCCTCCTCTCCTTGAGGGGTTCGATGAGGCGGACGATGCGTGTCCCCACCGCGTTCTGCCGCTGTCCCACCTCCTGCCGCCCCCCGGCCTGGGGGGGCAGCGCCGCCGCCTGCACCTGCAGCTCCCCCACCTCCTTGTACCACTCCTCCACCTGCGACTCCATGGTCTGCGGGGACATCGGGGACACCGGGGTGGGGACACGGGGAGAGGACACCTCCCCGTGAGGTGGAGGTGAGGAACAGGGAGGTGGGGTGGTGGGGCTGGGCTCCCATCGCAACTGGGGCTGAGCTGGGAGCACTGGTGTCCCCCCAGCACCACATGGTGTCCCCCCATAACCTGAGGTCCCTCCAAGACCTGGTGTCCCCCCATAACCTGAGGTCCCTCCAAGACCTGGTGTCCCCCCATAACCTGAGGTCCCTCCAAGACCTGGGGTCCCTCCATAAGCTGGTGTCCTCCCATAACCCGAGGTCCCTCCATAACTTGGTGTCCCCCCATAACCTGAGGTCCCTCCAAGACCTGGGGTCCCTCCATAAGCTGGTGTCCTCCCATAACCCGAGGTCCCTCCATAACTTGGTGTCCCCCCATAACCTGAGGTCCCTCCAAGACCTGGGGTCCCTCCATAAGCTGGTGTCCTCCCATAACCCGAGGTCCCTCCATAACTTGGTGTCCCCCCATAACCTGAGGTCCCTCCAAGACCTGGGGTCCCTCCATAAGCTGGTGTCCTCCCATAACCCGAGGTCCCTCCATAACTTGGTGTCCCCCCATAACCTGAGGTCCCTCCAAGACCTGGGGTCCCTCCATAAGCTGGTGTCCTCCCATAACCCGAGGTCCCTCCATAACTTGGTGTCCCCCCATAACCTGAGGTCCCTCCAAGACCTGGGGTCCCTCCATAAGCTGGTGTCCTCCCATAACCCGAGGTCCCTCCATAACTTGGTGTCCCCCCATAACCTGAGGTCCCTCCAAGACCTGGGGTCCCTCCATAAGCTGGTGTCCTCCCATAACCCGAGGTCCCTCCATAACTTGGTGTCCCCCCATAACCTGAGGTCCCTCCAAGACCTGGGGTCCCTCCATAAGCTGGTGTCCTCCCATAACCCGAGGTCCCTCCATAACTTGGTGTCCCCCCATAACCTGAGGTCCCTCCAAGACCTGGGGTCCCTCCATAAGCTGGTGTCCTCCCATAACCCGAGGTCCCTCCATAACTTGGTGTCCCCCCATAACCTGAGGTCCCTCCAAGACCTGGGGTCCCTCCATAAGCTGGTGTCCTCCCATAACCCGAGGTCCCTCCATAACTTGGTGTCCCCCCATAACCTGGTGTCCCTCCAAGTCCTGGTGCACCCCCAACCCCTGGTGTCCCTCCATAACCTGGTGTCTCTCTGTAACCTGAGGTCCCCCCATAACCTGGTGTCCCCCCATAACCTGGTGTCCCCCCATAACCTGAGGTCCCTCCATAACCTGATGTCCCTCCAGGTCCTGGTGTACCCCCATAACCTGGTGTCCCTCCAAGACCTTGTGTCCCTCCATAGCCTGGTGTCCCCCCATAACCTGAGGTCCTCTCATGACCTGAGGTCCCTCCAAGACCTGGTGTCCCTCCAAGTCCTGGTGTACCCCCAACCCCTGGTGTCCCTCCATAACCTGGTGTCCCCCCATAACCTGAGGTCCCTCCATAACCTGGTGTCCCTCCAAGACCTGGTGTCCCCCCATAACCCAAGGTCCCTCCATAACCTGGTGTACCCCCAACCCCTGGTGTCCCTCCAAGTCCTGGTGTCCCTCCAAGACCTGGTGTCTCCCCATAACCTGAGGTCCCTCCATAACCTGGTGTCCCCCCAACCCCTGGTGTCCCTCCATAACCTACTGTCCCCCCATAACCTGAGGTCCCTCCATAACTTGGTGTCCCTCCAAGACCTGGTGTCCCCCCATAACCTGGTGTCCCTCCATAACCTGGTGTCCCCCCATAACCTGAGGTCCCCTCATGACCTGGTGTCCCCCCATAACCTCGTGTCCCCCCATAACCTGAGGTCCCTCCATAACCTGGTGTCCCTCCAAGTCCTGGTGTGCCCCCAACCCCTGGTGTCCCTCCATAACCTGGTGTCTCTCTGTAACCTGAGGTCCCCCCATAACCTGGTGTCCCCCCATAACCTGGTGTCCCCCCATAACCTGAGGTCCCCTCATAACCTGGTGTCCCTCCAAGACCTGGTGTCCCCCCATAACATGGTGTCCTTCCATAACCTGAGGTCCCTCCAAGACCTGGTGTCCCCCCAACCCCTGGTGTCCCTCCACAACCCGCTTCCCCTCCATAACCTGGTGCCCCCCAACACCCAAAGCCCCCCCAAAACCTTCTGTGTCCCGTCCCACCACCCCCCAAAAAGAACCCACCTGCAACCTCTTGAGCTGCCTGCTAACGCTGTGGAGGTCGGGTCCTGCCCCCACCGTCTCCAGCTGCTCCTCCAACCTCCCCAACCGGGCCTCCATGTCCGCGTAGCTCCTCGCCAAGCGTTCGGCGGCGGCGGCTTCGGCCAATCGCCGGCTCCGGGCTTGGCTGGTGGTCTCCAACTCCACCCAACATTGTCGAAGCTCTTCCAGTTGGCGCCGAACGGCGCCGCTTAATTCAGGTTTGGCCTGGAGAAGTTCTTCACCTTCCTGGGGTGGGGTTGGGTGGGTCAGGGGTGGTCAAGGCAGGGGGGTGTCCTCTCCCCTTCCTGGGAAATGGGGGTGCTGGGGGAAGGCTGTTGGCCAAGGGGGTGGTGGATCTCCATGAATGGGAGATATTCATGGGGTGGTGGATCTCCATGGGGTGATGGAGCTCCGTGAATGGTGGAGCTCCATGGGGGTGATGGAGCGCCATGGATGGTGGAGCTCCATGGGGGTGATGGATCTCCATGGGGTGATGGAGCTCCATGGGGTGATGGAGCTCCATGGGGGTGATGGAGCGCCATGGGGTGATGGATCTCCATAGGGATGATGGATCTCCATGGGGTGATGGAGCTCTGTGGATGGTGGAGCTCCATGGGGGTGATGGATCTCCATGGGGTAATGGATCTCCATGGGGTGATGGAGGTCCATGGATGGTGGAGCTCCATGGGGGTGATGGAGCGCCATGGGGTGGTGGATCTCCATGGGGTGATGGAGCTCCATGGGGTGATGGAGCTCCATAGGGGTGATGGATCTCCATGGGGTGATGGAGCTCCATGGGGGTGATGGATCTCCATAGGGGTGATGGATATCCATGGATGGTGGAGCTCCATGGGGGTGGTGGAGTGCCGTGGAGTGGTGGATCTCCATAGGGGTGATGGAGCTCCATGGGGTGGTGGAGCTCCATGGATGGTGGAGCTCCATGGGGGTGATGGAGCGCCATGGGGTGATGGATCTCCATAGGGGTGATGGATCTCCATGGGGTGATGGAGCTCCATGGATGGTGGAGCACCATGGGGGTGAGGGAGCGCCATGAGGGTGATGGATCTCCATGGGGTGGTGGATCTCCATGGGGTGATGGAGCTCCATGGATGGTGGATCTCCATAGGGGTGATGGATCTCCATGGGGTGATGGAGCTCCATGGGGGTGATGGATCTCCATAGGGGTGATGGATCTCCATGGGGTGATGGAGCTCTGTGGATGATGGAGGTCTGTGGATGGTAGAGCTCCATGGGGGTGATGGATCTCCATGGGGGTGATGGAGCTCCATGGGGTGATGGAGCTCCATGGATGGTGGAGTTCCATGGGGGTGATGGATCTCCATGGGGTGATGGAGCTCCATGGATGGTGGATCTCCATGGGGTGATGGAGCACCATGGGGGTGATGGAGCTCCATGGGGTGATGGAGCTCCATGGATGGTGGAGCTCCATAGGGGTGATGGATCTCCATGGGGTGATGGAGCTCCATGGATGGTGGAGGTCCATGGGGGTGATGGAGCACCATGGGGTGATGGATCTCCATGGGGTGATGGATCTCCATAGGGGTGATGGATCTCCATGGATGGTGGAGCTCCATGGGGGTGATGGAGGGTCATGGGGATGCTGGGTCTCCATGGGGTGGAGGAGGTCCATGGGATGGTGGAGCTCCATGGGGGTGATGGATCTCCATGGGGTGATGGATCTCCATGGGGCGATGGAGCTCCATGGAGTGATGGATCTCCATAGGGGTGATGGATATCCACGGGGTGATGGATCTCCATAGGGGTGATGGATCTCCAAGGGGTGATGGAGCTCTGTGGATGGTGGAGCTCCATGGGGGTGATGGAGCTCCATGGGGTGGTGGAGCTCCATGGATGGTGGAGCTCCATGGATGGTGGAGCTCCATGGGGGTGATGGAGCGCCATGGGGATTCTGGGTCTCCATGGGGTGGAGGAGGTCCATGGGATGGTGGGTCTCCATGGGGGTGATAGAGCACCATGGGGGTGGTGGGTCTACATGGGGTGGTGGAGCTCCATGGATTGTGGAGGTCCATGGGGGTGATGGAGCATAATGGGGGCGGTGCATCTGCATGGGGTGGAGGAGGTCCATGGGGTGGTGGCATTCAGTGGGGTGGAGGAGGTCCATGGGGGTGATGAAGCACCACGGGGGTGGTGGATCTCCATGGGGGTGGTGGGTCTCCATGTGTGGTGGAAATGCATGGGGTGGTGGAGCTCCATGGGGTTGGTGGAGATCGATGGGGCAGTGGAGGAGCTCCATGGGGTGGTGGGTCTCTATGGGTTGGTGGGTCTCCATGGGGTGGTGGAGGAGATCCATGGGG
>NW_015091676.1:0-1448 GCF_001431845.1 Calidris pugnax | reverse complement strand
GGGGTGATGGAGCTCCATGGGGTGATGGAGCTCCATGGATGGTGGAGTTCCATGGGGGTGATGGATCTCCATGGGGTGATGGAGCTCCATGGATGGTGGATCTCCATGGGGTGATGGAGCACCATGGGGGTGATGGAGCTCCATGGGGTGATGGAGCTCCATGGATGGTGGAGCTCCATAGGGGTGATGGATCTCCATGGGGTGATGGAGCTCCATGGATGGTGGAGGTCCATGGGGGTGATGGAGCACCATGGGGTGATAGATCTCCATGGGGTGATGGATCTCCATGGATGGTGGAGCTCCATGGGGGTGATGGAGCGCCATAGGGTGATGGAGCACCATGGGGTGATGGATCTCCATGGGGTGATGGATCTCCATAGGGGTGATGGATCTCCATGGATGGTGGAGCTCCATGGGGGTGATGGAGGGTCATGGGGATGCTGGGTCTCCATGGGGTGGAGGAGGTCCATGGGATGGTGGAGCTCCATGGGGGTGATGGATCTCCATGGGGTGATGGATCTCCATGGGGCGATGGAGCTCCATGGAGTGATGGATCTCCATAGGGGTGATGGATATCCACGGGGTGATGGATCTCCATAGGGGTGATGGATCTCCAAGGGGTGATGGAGCTCTGTGGATGGTGGAGCTCCATGGGGGTGATGGAGCTCCATGGGGTGGTGGAGCTCCATGGATGGTGGAGCTCCATGGATGGTGGAGCTCCATGGGGGTGATGGAGCGCCATGGGGATTCTGGGTCTCCATGGGGTGGAGGAGGTCCATGGGATGGTGGGTCTCCATGGGGGTGATAGAGCACCATGGGGGTGGTGGGTCTACATGGGGTGGTGGAGCTCCATGGATTGTGGAGGTCCATGGGGGTGATGGAGCATAATGGGGGCGGTGCATCTGCATGGGGTGGAGGAGGTCCATGGGGTGGTGGCATTCAGTGGGGTGGAGGAGGTCCATGGGGGTGATGAAGCACCACGGGGGTGGTGGATCTCCATGGGGGTGGTGGGTCTCCATGTGTGGTGGAAATGCATGGGGTGGTGGAACTCCATGGGGTTGGTGGAGATCGATGGGGCAGTGGAGGAGCTCCATGGGGTGGTGGAGACACATAGACATGGGGTTGGTGGATCTCCATGGGGTTGGTGGAGCTCCATGGGGCAGTGGAGGAGCTCCATGGGGCAGTGGAGGAGATCCATGGGGTGGTGGAGGAGATCCATGGGGCAGTGGAGGAGCTCCATGGGGCAGTGGAGGAGCTCCATGGGGCAGTGGAGGAGATCCATGGGGTGGTGGAGGAGATCCATGGGGCAGTGGAGGAGCTCCATGGGGCAGTGGAGGAGATCCATGGGGCAGTGGATCTCCATGGGATGATGGGTCTCCATGGGGTTGGTGGAAATCCATGGGGCAGTGGAGGAGCTCTATGGGGTGGTGGGTCTCCATGGGGTTGGT
>NW_015091675.1:6448-7689 GCF_001431845.1 Calidris pugnax | reverse complement strand
CCAAAACGGGACCTAAAAAAAAACAGGCCCCAAAATGGCCCCAAAACCAAAGAGGCTCCAAAAAAGGGCCCTAAATGAGCCCAAAAAAGACCAGGCCCAAAAAAAGGCCCCAAAAACCAGAACAGGCCCCAAAAAAACAGGCCCCAAAATGGGCCCCAAAAAAAGGCCCCAAAACCAAAGAGACACCAAAATGTGCCTCAAAAAAGGCACCAAAACCCAATGAGACCCCAAAATGGATCCAAAAAAGGCCCCAAAACCTAAAGAGACCCCAAAATGGACCCCAAAAACCAAAGAGACACCAAAATGTGCCTCAAAAAAGGCACCAAAACCCAATGAGACCCCAAAATGGATCCAAAAAAGGCCCCAAAACCTAAAGAGACCCCAAAATGGACCCCAAAAACCAAAGAGACCCCAAAATGGGCCTCAAAAAAAGCCCCCAAACCCAAAGAGGCCCCAAAATGGATCCAAAAACGGCCTCAAAAACCAAAGAGACCCTCAAAATGTGTCTCAAAAAAGGCACCAAAATCCAAAGAGACTCCAAAATGGGCCCCCAAAAAGGCGCCAAAACCCAAAGAGACCCCAAAATGGGCCTAAAAAACCAAAGAGACCCCAAAATGGGCCCCAAAAAAAGGCACCAAAACCCAAAGAGACCCCAAAATGGGCCTCAAAAACCAAAAAGACCCCAAAATATGCCTCAAAAAAGGTGCCAAAAACCAAAGAGAACCCCAAATGTGCCTCAAAAAGGCACCAAAAACCAATGAGACCCCAAAATGGGCCCCAAACCCAAAGAGACCCCAAAATGGGCCCCAAAACGTGCCCAAAAAAGGCCCCAAAACCAAAGAGACCCCAAAATGTGCCTCAAAAAAGGCCCCAAAACCCAAAGATACCCCAAAGTGGACCCCAAAAAAGGCCCCAAAACACAAAGAGACCCCAAAATGGGCCTCAAAAACCAAAGAGACCCTTAAAATGTGCCTCAAAAAAGGCGCCAAAACCCAAAGAGACCCCCAAATGTGCCCCCAAACCCCCCATATTGGGGGCGTTTGGTGCGTTTTGGGGTGCGGGGGGGTGACTCACCATGACAGGGGAGGAGGCCACCTTGACGGTGGCCGGGAGGGTGGTGGTCCCGGGGGTGACGGCCACCGTCTTGACGATGGTGGCCCCCGCGGGGACGCTGAGGACGGTGGGGGCCGAGGAGGGGGGGATCTTCTGGGTGGCGGCGGCGGCGGCCGCCAGGGCGGGCA
>NW_015091675.1:0-2987 GCF_001431845.1 Calidris pugnax | reverse complement strand
CCAAAATGGAGCTAAGGGCACCCCAGTCCCAATTTTGGGGTACCACAGAGCCTTGGGGACACCCCACTCCCAATTTTGGGGTACTCTATAACCTTGGAGACACCTCAGACCTCATTTGGGGGTACCCCGTAATCTTGGGGACACCCCAGACCCCATCCTGGGGGGGGCCCATGGTGCTGGGGGAAAGAAAAATGGGGCTGGGGGCAACCAAAATGGAGCTAAGGGCACCCAAAATGGAGCTAAGGGCACCCCAGTCCCAATTTTGGGGTACCACAGAGCCTTGGGGACACCTCAGACCTCATTTGGGGGCACCCCACAACCTTGGGGACACCCCAGTCCCAATTTTGGGGTACCCCATAACCTTGAGGGCACCCCAGATCCCATCCTGGGGGGCCCCTATGGTCTTGGGGGCAAGAAAAATAGGGCTGAGGGCACCCAAAATGGAGCTGGGTGCACCCCAGTCCCAATTTTGGGGTACCCTATAACCTTAGGGACACCCCAGTCCCAATTTTGGGGTACCCCATAATCTTGAGGACACCCCAGACCCCATTCTGGGGGGCCCCTGTGGTCTTGGGGGCACCCAAAATGGGGTTGGGGGCACCCCAGTCCCAATTTTGGGGTACTCCATAACTTTGGGGACACCCCAGTCCCAATTTTGGGGTACTCCATAGTCCTGGGGACACCCCAGACCCCATCCTGAGGGACCCCCGTGGTCTTGGGGGCACCCAAAATGGGGCTGGGGGCACCCAAAGTGAAGCTAGGGGCACCCCAGTCCCAATTTTGGGGCACCCCATAATCTTGGGGACACCCCAGACCCCATCCTGGGGGGCCCCTGAGGTCTTGGGGGCACCCAAAATGGAGCTGGGGGCACCTAAAATGGAGCTAGGGGCAACCAAAATGGGGATGAGAACACCCCACTCCCAATTTGGGGGTACCCCATAACCTTGGGGACACCCCAGAGCCCATTTGGGGACACCCTATAACTTTGGGGACACCCCAGATCGCATTGTGGGGGGGGGCAGGGTGTTGTGATGGGGCTGGGGGCACCCAAAATGGAACTAGGGGCACCCCAGTCCCAATTTTGGGGTACCCCATAACCTTGGGGACATCCCAAACCTCATTTGGGGGCACCCCATAACCTTGGGGACACCCCAGACCCCATCCTGGGGGGCCCCTGCGGTCTTGGGGGCACCCAAAATGGGGCTGGGGACCCTCCAGGACACCCCAATCCCCATCCTGAAGCACCTCATGAACCCGAGAACCTTCAAGACGGACCAGGAAACCTCCAGAAAAGACCTAAGGAGCCCAAAAACGGAACCAAAGACCCCTAATATGGAGCCAGGACCCCCCAAATGGACCTGGGGAACCCCAAAATGGACACGGGGACCCTCTAGGACACCCCAATCCCCATCCTGAGGTACTTCACAAACCCGAGAACCTTCAAGATGGACCTGGAAACCTCTAGAAAAGACCCCTAGGTCAAGAAAAGACCTAAAGAGACCCCTCAAATGGAGCCAGGACCCCCAAAACGGACCTGGGGAACCCCAAAATGGACCTGGGGACCCTCTAGGACGCCCCTAGGACACCCCAATCCCCATCCTGAGGTACCTCATGAACCCGAGAACCTTCAAGATGGACCCGGAAACCTCCAGAAAAGACCCAAGGACCATGAAAACAGAACCAAAGACTCCTAATATGGAGCCAGGACCCCCAAAATGGACCTGAGGAACCCCAAAATGGACCTGGGGACCCTCTAGGACACCCCAATCCCCATCCTGAGGCACCTCATGAACCTGAGAACCTTCAAGATGGACCTGGAAACCTCCAGAAAAGACCCAAGGAACCCCAGAAGGGACCCGGAGACCCCCAAAATTGACCAAGGGACCTCAAAACGGACCCGGGGACTCCTAAAATGGACCTGTGGAACCCCAAAATGGACCTGGGGACCCTCTAGGGCACCCCAATCTCCATCCTGAAGCATCTCATGAACCCGAGAACCTTCAAGATGGACCCAGAAACTCCTAGAACGGACTCAAGGACCCCAAAACTGGAACGAAAGACCCCTAATATGGAGCCAGGACCCCCAAAATGGACCTGGAGACCCCCAAAATGGATCCAGGGACCCTCTAGGACACCCCTAGAACACCCCAGTCCCCATCCTGAAGCACCTCATGAACCCGAGAACCTTCAAGATGGACCCAGAAACTCCTAGAACGGACTCAAGGACCCCAAAACTGGAACGAAAGACCCCTAATATGGAGCCAGGACCCCCAAAATGGACCTGGAGACCCCCAAAATGGATCCAGGGACCCTCTAGGACACCCCTAGAACACCCCAGTCCCCATCCTGAAGCACCTCATGAACCCGAGAACCTTCAAGATGGACCCGGAAACTCCTAGAACGGACTCAAGGACCCCAAAACTGGAACGAAAGACCCCTAATATGGAGCCAGGACCCCCAAAATGGACCTGGAGACCCCCAAAATGGATCCAGGGACCCTCTAGGACACCCCTAGAACACCCCAGTCCCCATCCTGAAGCACCTCATGAACCCGAGAACCTTCAAGATGGACCCGGAAACTCCTAGAACGGACTCAAGGACCCCAAAACTGGAACGAAAGACCCCTAATATGGAGCCAGGACCCCCAAAATGGACCTGGAGACCCCCAAAATGGATCCAGGGACCCTCTAGGACACCCCTAGAACACCCCAGTCCCCATCCTGAAGCACCTCATGAACCCGAGAACCTTCAAGATGGACCCAGAAACTCCTAGAACGGACTCAAGGACCCCAAAACTGGAACGAAAGACCCCTAATATGGAGCCAGGACCCCCAAAATGGACCTGGAGACCCCCAAAATGGATCCAGGGACCCTCTAGGACACCCCTAGAACACCCCAGTCCCCATCCTGAAGCACCTCATGAACCCGAGAACCTTCAAGATGGACCTGGAAACCTCCAGAAAAGACCCAAGGAACCCCAGAAGAGA
>NW_015091674.1:21216-21463 GCF_001431845.1 Calidris pugnax | reverse complement strand
CATGTCCCCCTGTCCCATGACCCCTGTCCCCATGTCTCATGTCCCCACATCCCATGTTCTCCTGTCCCCATGTCCCGCTGTCTCATGTCCCCCTGTCCCATGACCCCTGTCCCCATGTCTCATGTCCCATGTCCCCCTGTTCTATGTCCTCATGTCCCATGTCCCACATCCCCACGTCCCCCTGTTCCTGTGTCCCATGTCCCCCTGTCTCATGTCCCTCCTCTCCTGCCCCATAGAACCCCAATCT
>NW_015091674.1:16291-16658 GCF_001431845.1 Calidris pugnax | reverse complement strand
CTACCCGTCCCCAAACCGGTCCCCAAACTGTCCCATCCTGTCCCCAAACTTGTCCCCAAATTGTCCCCAAACTGTCCCATCCTGTCCCCAAACTTGTCCTCAAACTTGTCCCCAACCCTGTCCCCATCCTGTCCCCAAACTGTCCCATCCTGTCCCCAAACTGTCCCCAAACTGTCCCCTCCTGTCCCCAAACTGTCACCTCCTGTCCCCAACTGTCCCCTCCTGTCCCAAACTGTCACCTCCTGTCCCAAACTGTCCCCTCCTGTCCCCTCCTGTCCCAAACTGTCCCTGTCCCCTCCTGTCCCCTCCTGTCCCTGTCACCTCCTGTCCCTGTCCCTGTCCCCGTCCCCTCCTGTCCCTCACCTCC
>NW_015091674.1:860-3360 GCF_001431845.1 Calidris pugnax | reverse complement strand
TCCCCAACTGTCCCCTCCTGTCCCAAACTGTCCCCTCCTGTCCCCAAACTGTCACCTCCTGTCCCCAACTGTCCCCTCCTGTCCCAAACTGTCCCCTCCTGTCCCCAAACTGTCACCTCCTGTCCCCAACTGTCCCCTCCTGTCCCAAACTGTCCCCTCCTGTCCCCAAACTGTCACCTCCTGTCCCCAACTGTCCCCTCCTGTCCCAAACTGTCCCCTCCTGTCCCCAAACTGTCACCTCCTGTCCCCAACTGTCCCCTCCTGTCCCAAACTGTCCCCTCCTGTCCCCAAACTGTCACCTCCTGTCCCCAACTGTCCCCTCCTGTCCCAAACTGTCCCCTCCTGTCCCCAAACTGTCACCTCCTGTCCCCAACTGTCCCCTCCTGTCCCAAACTGTCCCCTCCTGTCCCCAAACTGTCACCTCCTGTCCCCAACTGTCCCCTCCTGTCCCAAACTGTCCCCTCCTGTCCCCAAACTGTCACCTCCTGTCCCCAACTGTCCCCTCCTGTCCCAAACTGTCCCCTCCTGTCCCCAAACTGTCACCTCCTGTCCCCAACTGTCCCCTCCTGTCCCAAACTGTCCCCTCCTGTCCCCAAACTGTCACCTCCTGTCCCCAACTGTCCCCTCCTGTCCCAAACTGTCCCCTCCTGTCCCCAAACTGTCACCTCCTGTCCCCAACTGTCCCCTCCTGTCCCAAACTGTCCCCTCCTGTCCCCAAACTGTCACCTCCTGTCCCCAACTGTCCCCTCCTGTCCCAAACTGTCCCCTCCTGTCCCCAAACTGTCACCTCCTGTCCCCAACTGTCCCCTCCTGTCCCAAACTGTCCCCTCCTGTCCCCAAACTGTCACCTCCTGTCCCCAACTGTCCCCTCCTGTCCCAAACTGTCCCCTCCTGTCCCCAAACTGTCACCTCCTGTCCCCAACTGTCCCCTCCTGTCCCAAACTGTCCCCTCCTGTCCCCAAACTGTCACCTCCTGTCCCCAACTGTCCCCTCCTGTCCCAAACTGTCCCCTCCTGTCCCCAAACTGTCACCTCCTGTCCCCAACTGTCCCCTCCTGTCCCAAACTGTCCCCTCCTGTCCCCAAACTGTCACCTCCTGTCCCCAACTGTCCCCTCCTGTCCCAAACTGTCCCCTCCTGTCCCCAAACTGTCACCTCCTGTCCCCAACTGTCCCCTCCTGTCCCAAACTGTCCCCTCCTGTCCCCAAACTGTCACCTCCTGTCCCCAACTGTCCCCTCCTGTCCCAAACTGTCCCCTCCTGTCCCCAAACTGTCACCTCCTGTCCCCAACTGTCCCCTCCTGTCCCAAACTGTCCCCTCCTGTCCCCAAACTGTCACCTCCTGTCCCCAACTGTCCCCTCCTGTCCCAAACTGTCCCCTCCTGTCCCCAAACTGTCACCTCCTGTCCCCAACTGTCCCCTCCTGTCCCAAACTGTCCCCTCCTGTCCCCAAACTGTCACCTCCTGTCCCCAACTGTCCCCTCCTGTCCCAAACTGTCCCCTCCTGTCCCCAAACTGTCACCTCCTGTCCCCAACTGTCCCCTCCTGTCCCAAACTGTCCCCTCCTGTCCCCAAACTGTCACCTCCTGTCCCCAACTGTCCCCTCCTGTCCCAAACTGTCCCCTCCTGTCCCCAAACTGTCACCTCCTGTCCCCAACTGTCCCCTCCTGTCCCAAACTGTCCCCTCCTGTCCCCAAACTGTCACCTCCTGTCCCCAACTGTCCCCTCCTGTCCCAAACTGTCCCCTCCTGTCCCCAAACTGTCACCTCCTGTCCCCAACTGTCCCCTCCTGTCCCAAACTGTCACCTCCTGTCCCAAACTGTCCCCTCCTGTCCCCTCCTGTCCCAAACTGTCCCTGTCCCCTCCTGTCCCCTCCTGTCCCTGTCACCTCCTGTCCCTGTCCCTGTCCCCGTCCCCTCTTGTCCGTCACCTCCTGTCCCCGTCCCCTCCTCTCCCTGTCCCCAACTCTGTCCCCTTCTGTCCCCAAACTGTCCCTGTCCCTGTCCCCTCCTGTCCCCAACCTGTCCCCTCCTGTCCCCGTCACCTCCTGTCCCTGTCCCCGTCCCCTCCTCTCCCTGTCCCCATCACCTCCTGTTCCTGTCCCCAACCTTGTCCCCAACCCTGTCCCCTCCTGTCCCTGTCCCCGTCCCCTCCTGTCCCCATCACCTCCTGTCCCTGTTCCCAACCTTGTCCCCAACCCTGTCCCCTCCTGTCCCTGTCCCCATCACCTCCTGTTCCTTGTCCCCAACCCTGTCCCCAACCCTGTCACCTCCCATCCCCAGAACTGCCACCTCCCGTCCCTGTCCCAAACCTTGTCCCCAACCCTGTCACCTCCCGTCCCTGTCCCCGTCCCCTCCTGTCCCCATCCCCTCCTGTCCCTGTCACCTCCTGTCCCCGTCACCCTTGGGTGACACCTTGTCCTCACTCTGAGGTCCCCCACCCTCGACCTCCTCCCACCTTCTCCCCCCTTCCCTGTCCCCCTCCGTCCTCACCCTGTCCCCTC
>NW_015091674.1:0-472 GCF_001431845.1 Calidris pugnax | reverse complement strand
TGTCCCCTCATCCCTGTCCCCTCCTGTCCCCAGACCAGCCACCTCCTGTCCGTCCCTGTCCCTGTCCCCTCCTGTCCCCAACCTGTCCCCTCCTGTCCCCGTCACCTCCTGTCCCTGTCCCCGTCCCCTCCTCTCCCTGTCCCCATCACCTCCTGTTCCTGTCCCCAACCTTGTCCCCAACCCTGTCCCTTCCTGTCCCCAACCCTGTCACCTCATCCCTGTCACCTCCTGTCCCCAGAACAGCCACCTCCTGTCCCTGTCCCCTCCTGTCCCCAACCTGTCCCCTCCTGTCCCCGTTCCCTCCTGTCCCTGTCACCTCCTGTCTCTGTCCCCAACCTTGTCCTCAACCCTGTCCCTTCCTGTCCCTGTCACCTCCCATCCCTGTCCCCAACCCTGTCACCTCCCATCCCTGTCCCCAACCCTGTCACCTCATCCCTGTCCCCTCCTGTCCCCAACCCTGTCACCTCATCCC
>NW_015091673.1:0-1190 GCF_001431845.1 Calidris pugnax | reverse complement strand
TTGACAGGAATCCAAGGGGAAAGGACAGACCAAAACCAGGAATAGAAAGAGGGCAAAGAAAGAGGAGCCCTAACAGACTAATTTACTCAGGTTACTGCCACCCCCAGCTTCAAGATTAAAGATATTAAGAGTGCCAAATCTCCTACCTGGCTTGCCCTTCCTGAAAGAGGGAATTGGGGATGGGAAAGGACTGAATTTCTGCCTGTTTTTTTTGTTTGTTTGTTTTTTCTTTCCTGCTATAAGCCACGCAATAAAAAAAGCCTGCAGATAGCTGGACAGCTAGAGGCTGCCACTGCAACTGTGCCACATTGTTAGAAAGCACGACAAAAAGGAAGCAAAAGTACAAAGCCACATTTTCAATAAGGCAGCCAGAGCCACTGGGTTGGTTTTTTTTTTCGTTCTGGCCTCAGTTGCAAGCATACAAGTATTTGGCAAGTCCCATCCTGCTCCTTGGTTGCTGTAAAATCACACCACCTTTTGGCCCAATTGGCAGCCTGTGATCAGAGCTTGATCAGGAAAAATACAGCAGGTCAGGGAAAGGGCTTGTTGACCTGCACTTACCTGGCTTGGCTCAAATCAGATCCCCGTGAAACCATCTCCAAACGTAACTACCAGCTGACGGCTTTATTGTTTACTTCACCACCACCTGTACTACCTTGGACTCGCATAGAAAATACCAGAGTTAAAGCTATGAATTCCAGTTTCTGCTCATTTATGTCTGCCTGAAAAATTCTCTGATTGAATTAAGGAGTTTCTGTGTTTAGCCTCACCAAAGAAGTGTGATGAGGAACTGCAAGAGTTTATGAAATCAACTGACCTTTTTCAAACTAAAGGGAGACCAACACCTATAAAGTCACAAGACTCAAAACTAGGCACAAAAATCAAGTGCTTGTTTTGGAATAAACACACAATAAAACCTGAGGAAAAGAATAAATAGAAAGATAGTGATATAAGGCACTTAAAAACAAACATGTCAATGAAAAGCCTTTCTGGTTCAGGTGGGCATGGGATTTTTTGTCCAAGCTCTAGCTTGGAAGAGTTCTTACCTCATTGATGGTGCACTATAAAGTAACTCTTTCCTTTACAAACAAAAACGTAACCTCTTTGGGTCTACTCTAGGATGTATTGCCTTTGGACTTTCCCTTTTCTTCTTCTCCTACCGAAGAGCCACATGCCAAACGTTTTAAGAC
>NW_015091672.1:0-1663 GCF_001431845.1 Calidris pugnax | reverse complement strand
TTATGAAGAAGTAAATAAGAATGAAGAAATAAAACAAGCCCATACCATGGGTTTGAGACACTGTGTGCCACAGTACAGACAACTTAAATGCCAGTGATTTCCCTAATGGGGAGCTATTAGTCCTTTCTAGCAAAATCTGTTATTTCAGATTATATTCAAGGACAGTTCAGGAAAAGCAGGGACTTATCCCAGAAGATACTTAGAGAATCACACAATCACAGAACGGTTTGGGTTGGAAGGACCCTTCAAAAAATCATCCAGTTCCAACCCCCCTGCCATGGGCACTGACATCTTTCACTAGACCACGTTGCTCGAAGCCCCGTCCAACCTGACCTTGAACATCTCCAGGGACGGGGCAGCCACAACTTCTCTGAGACAGAAGCAGAAGAAGCTTCTTACATTACTTCTGACAATATCTGGACTCAAATCCATAAACAATCCACTTATTAACACACATTCTTGAGAAAACAAACACACACATCCTTAAATGTTTTTGTGCTACAAAAACATAGTTTAAAAAGTTTTGTTTTTTTTTTACACTATGCACATAACTTTCATGATTCCTTTTATACATCATACAACTGAAAGCAAACATTTGGTGTTCACAGAGGAGTTGCAAAACAGGTGCCCTATGCACAAAAATGAACAAAACCCTTGGTTTTGAAAGTCTGAGGGTTAAATGCAAGGGACCCTCTTGCCAATGCTCATAACCTCGAAGGGAGTCAGGCACAGTGACCTGTGGAGTGCCCTTGATTAAAACAAATTACACCTGGTTGTTCCTGTCTGAAGTAAAGGTTCCAGATACAGGCACAAAATGTAGTGCTGATGTGACACTAGAAATTGTACCGAGATATTTAATGTAAATTCAGACCTCAGCTATTGTACATAGGCAGGGCTTTGGTCCACCTCTAATTAAAACAGCAGGACTGTAAATCTGTTCAAGTGACAGAGTGTTGCCAAAAGCCCTAATGGAGTCAGACTTTCACTTCAAGTATTCAGTGAGATTCTTTCATTTTTGTTTATGGATTAATAGATACATCAATTGCATTTTGAGGTGCTTAGAGAACAGTTTTTACAGATGTTAATTTAGTTTTTTATGCTTCCCAATGTTAACTAAATTTTAAAAATCAATTATTTTTTTCTAACTTCAAAGGAAATTCAAGGTGATTTTTTAAGAGCATCTGAATATTTTCCATTGATTAATCTGTTAGTGTCATTTTGGCATCCTAGGATGTCAAGATATCTGAGATTAGGCCTCTCAAAACTTACAACTTGAATAGGCCATTGCCAAGGCAACTGCCACAATTAAGTGTTATTTGTATGAAATAAAGTTGTGAGGCTTGGCTTGCACATGAAGCTAATTTGATGATCTGCTCCTACATACCATCTATGGGATCAGAAGAGTTCGCCTACATAGTCTTGCAAACTCTTAAATTCATCTGCAGTGAAAAAATAAGCACAAAACTAGATTTTGCATGGCTGTATGAAGGACTAATTGCTGATTTCCCAGCAGTGAGTCTTTTCTTGTGGCTCCTAAGAAACCAGTTGTGTTCTGACATTAAGTGACGTTACTGTGATACTCTAAAATGAAGCATACAACTGTTTTTTATTTAGTTCTTCCTCCTCTCAACTCATCAGGAACAGGGATCAAAATGCACATAGT
>NW_015091671.1:0-6649 GCF_001431845.1 Calidris pugnax | reverse complement strand
CCCCCCCCCCAAAAATCGCCCCCCACAGACGAGGGGTGGCACCTCCTCACCCCCCCCTGCCCCACTCCCGCCCCACAGGTTATGGGGCTGAGGCGGCAGCGCAACTACGCGGGGAGGTGGGACGTGCTGATCCAACAGGCCACCCAGTGCCTCAACCGCCTCATCCAGATCGCCGCCCGCAAGAGGCGCAACTACATGTAGATGAGAACACCTTGGCCCCAAGGTGGCCCCAAGGTGTCACCCCAGTGGCCCCAAGATGTCCACAAGGTGGCCCCATGGTGGCCCCACATCCCCTTGGTGGCCTCACGGTGGCCCCACATCCCCCTGACCCCATGGTTTTTGGTGGCATCACCAACTCTTGGTGTCCACCCAAGAGAAACCCAACTCCATCCTTGACCAGGTGATGTGGCCCCAAGGTGTCACCCCAGTGGCCCCAAGATGTCCACAAGGTGGCCCCATGGTGGCCCCACATCCCCTTGGTGGCCTCACGGTGGCCCCACATCCCCCTGACCCCATGGTTTTTGGTGGCATCACCAACTCTTGGTGTCTACCCAAGAGAAACCCAACTCCATCCTCAACGATGTGTCACCATGGTGGCCCCATGTCCCCTTGGTGGCCCCATGATGTCCCCAAGGTGGCCCCATGGTGGCCCCACGGTTCTTGGTGGCATCACCAACTCTTGGTGTCACCCAAGAGAAACCCAACGACATGCTCAATGATGTGACACATCCCCATGGTAGCCCCAAGGTGTCACCGTGGTGGCCCCATGGTGGCCCCATGGTGGCCCCACATCCCCACAGTGGCCCCACGGTGGCCCCGCGGTTCTTGGTGGCATCACCATCTCTTGGTGTCCATCCATGAAAGACCCAACTCCATCCTTGACCAGGTGACGTGGCCCTGAGGTGGCCCCATGATGTCCCCAAGGTGGCCCCTCGGTGGCCCCACGTCCCCTTGGTGGCCCTGTGGCCCCACAGTGGCCCCACGGTGGCCCCACGGTTCTTGGTGGCATCACCAGCTCTTGGTGTCCATCCATGAAAGACCCAACGACATCCTTGACTGGGTGACGTTGCCCTGAAGTGGCTCCATGATGGCCCCAGAGGTGGCCCCAAGGTGGCCCCACATCCCCTTGGTGGCCCCATAGCCCCACACTGGCCCCACAGTGGCCCCACGATTCTTGGTGGCATCACCAACTCTTGGTGTCCACCCAAGAGAAACCCAACAACATCCTCAACAACGTGATGCATCCCCAAGGTGGCCCCAGGATGTCCCCAAGATGTCCCCAAGGTGTCACCGTGGTGGCCCCACATCCCCTCGGTGGCCCCACGGCCCCACACTGGCCCCATGGTGGCCCCACGGTTCTTGGTGGCATCACCAACTCTTGGTGTCCACCCAAGAGAAACCCAACTCCATCCTTGACCAGGTGATGTGGCCCCAAGGTGTCACCCCAGTGGCCCCAAGATGTCCACAAGGTGGCCCCATGGTGGCCCCACATCCCCTTGGTGGCCTCACGGTGGCCCCACATCCCCCTGACCCCATGGTTTTTGGTGGCATCACCAACTCTTGGTGTCCACCCAAGAGAAACCCAACTCCATCCTTGACTGGGTGACGTTGCCCTGAGGTGGCTCCATGGTGGCTCCATGATGGCCCTAAGATGTCACCATGGTGGCCCCATGGTGGCCCCACGGTTCTTGGTGGCATCACCAACTCTTGGTGTCACCCAAGAGAAACCCAACGACATGCTCAATGATGTGACACATCCCCATGGTAGCCCCAAGGTGTCACCGTGGTGGCCCCATGGTGGCCCCACATCCCCACAGTGGCCCCACGGTGGCCCCGCGGTTCTTGGTGGCATCACCATCTCTTGGTGTCCATCCATGAAAGACCCAACTCCATCCTTGACCAGGTGACGTGGCCCTGAGGTGGCCCCATGATGTCCCCAAGGTGGCCCCTTGGTGGCCCCACATCCCTTTGGTGGCCCCATGGCCCCACGGTGGCCCCGCGGTTCTTGGTGGCATCACCAGCTCTTGGTGTCCATCCATGAAAGACCCAACTCCATCCTTGACCAGGTGACGTGGCCCTGAGGTGGCCCCATGATGTCCCCAAGGTGGCCCCTTGGTGGCCCCACATCCCCTTGGTGGCCCCATGGCCCCACTGTGGCCCCATGGTTCTTGGTGGCATCACCAACTCCTGGTGTCCACCCAAGAGAAACCCAACTCCATCCTTGACTGGGTGACGTGGCCCTGAGGTGGCCCCGAGGTGTCACCCTGGTGGCCCCACGGTGGTCCCAAGGTGGCCCCATGATGTCCCCAAGATGTCCTCAAGATGTCACCTTGGTGGCCCCACATCCCCTCAGTGGCCCCACGGCCCCACGGTGGCCCCACGGTGGCCCCACGGTTCTTGGTGGCATCACCAACTCTTGGTGTCCACCCAAGAGAAACCCAACTCCATCCTTGACTGGGTGATGTTGCCCTGAGGTGGCTCCCTGGTGGCCCCGGAGGTGGCCCCATGGTGGCCCCACGGTGGCCCCACGTCCCCTCAGTGGCCCCATGGTGGCCCGGTGGCCCCACGGTTCTTGGTGGCACCACCAACTCTTGGTGTCCACCCAAGAGAAACTCAACTCCATCCTCAACGACATGAAGCATCCCCAAGATGTCCCCAAGGTGTCACCTTGGTGGCCCCACCTCCCCTTGGTGGCCCCATGGCCCCACAGTGGCCCCACAGTGGCCCCACGGTTCTTGGTGGCATCACCAACTCTTGGTGTCCACCCAAGAGAAACCCAACTCCATCCTTGACCAGGTGAGGTGGCCCCAAGGTGTCACCGTGGTGGCCCCATGGTGGCCCCAAGGCGTCACCATGGTGGCCCCACATCCCCTTGGTGGCCCCATGGCCCCACTGTGGCCCCATGGTTCTTGGTGGCATCACCAACTCCTGGTGTCCACCCAAGAGAAACCCAACTCCATCCTTGACTGGGTGACGTGGCCCTGAGGTGGCCCCGAGGTGTCACCCTGGTGGCCCCACGGTGGTCCCAAGGTGGCCCCATGATGTCCCCAAGATGTCCTCAAGATGTCACCTTGGTGGCCCCACATCCCCTCAGTGGCCCCACGGCCCCACGGTGGCCCCACGGTGGCCCCATGGTTCTTGGTGGCATCACCAACTCTTGGTGTCCACCCAAGAGAAACCCAACTCCATCCTTGACTGGGTGATGTTGCCCTGAGGTGGCTCCCTGGTGGCCCCGGAGGTGGCCCCATGGTGGCCCCACGGTGGCCCCACGTCCCCTCAGTGGCCCCATGGTGGCCCGGTGGCCCCACGGTTCTTGGTGGCACCACCAACTCTTGGTGTCCACCCAAGAGAAACTCAACTCCATCCTCAACGACATGAAGCATCCCCAAGATGTCCCCAAGGTGTCACCTTGGTGGCCCCACCTCCCCTTGGTGGCCCCATGGCCCCACAGTGGCCCCACAGTGGCCCCACGGTTCTTGGTGGCATCACCAACTCTTGGTGTCCACCCAAGAGAAACCCAACTCCATCCTTGACTGGGTGACGTTGCCCTGAGGTGGCTCCATGATGGCCCCAGAGGTGGCCCCACAGTAGCCACATGGTGGCCCCTTGGTGGCCCCATGACCCCTTGGTGGCCCCATGGCCCCACGGTGGCCCCACGGTTCTTGGTGGCATCACCAACTCTTGGTGTCCACCCAAGAGAAACCCAACGACATCCTTGACCAGGTGACGTGGCCCTGAGGTGGCCCCACAATGGCCCCAAGGTTCTAATGGTTTCTAACTGGTTTTTAAAGGTCTGTGGCTGGTTTCTAAGTGGTTTTTAATGTTTTTTAAGTGGTTTCCAGCTGGTTTCTAACTGGTTTCTAATGGTTTCTAACTGGTTCTTAAAGGTCTCTAGCTGGTTTTTACTGGTTCTTAAAGGTCTCTAGCTGGTTTTTAATGGTTTTTAAGTGGATTCTAGCTGGTTTCTAACTGTTTTAATGGTTTCTAACTGTTTTGATGGTTTCTAAGTGGTTTCTAATGGTTTCTAACTGGTTTTTAAAGGTCTCTAGCTGTTTTTTACTGGTTTTTAAAGGTCTCTAGCTGGTTTCTATGTTGCTTTTAATGGTTTTTAAGTGAGGCCCCATGGTGGCCCCAAGGCGTCACCATGGTGGCCCCACATCCCCTTGGTGGCCCAGTGGCCCCACGGTGGCCCCACGGTTCTTGGTGGCATCACCAACTCTTGGTGTCCACCCAAGAGAAACCCAACTCCATCCTTGACCAGGTGACGTGGCCCTGAGGTGGCCCCGAGGTGTCACCCTGGTGGCCCCACGGTGGTCCCAAGGTGGCCCCAAGATGTCCCCAAGATGTCCCCAAGGTGACCCCTTGGTGGCCCCACGACCCCTTGGTGGCCCCATGGCCCCACGGTGGCCCCACGGTTCTTGGTGGCATCACCAACTCTTGGTGTCCACAGAAGAGAAACCCAACTCCATCCTTGACTGGGTGACGTTGCCCTGAGGTGGCTCCATGATGGCCCCGGAGGTGGCCCCACGGTGGCCCCACATCCCCTTGGTGGCCCCATGGTGGCCCCACATCTCCCTGGCCCCACAGTTCTTGGTGGCATCACCAACTCTTGGTGTCCACCCAAGAGAAACCCAACTCCATCCTCAACCAGGTGACACGGCCCCAAGGTGGCCCCATGATGTTTTTACTGGTTTTTAAAGGTTTCTAGCTGTTTTTTACTGGTTTTTAAAGGCTTCTAATTGGTTTTTAAAGGTCTCTAGTTGGTTTTTACTGGTTTTTAAAGGTCTCCAGCTGGTTTCTAAATGGTTTTTAATGTTTTCTAACTGGTTTCTAGCTGGTTTCTAACTGTTCTAATGGTTTCTAACTGGTCTCTAACGGTTTCTAACTGGTTTTTAAAGGTCTCTAGCTGGTTTTTACTGGTTTTTAAAGGTCTCCAGCTGTTTTTACTGGTTTTTAAAGGTTTCTAGCTGGTTTCTGAGTTGCTTTTCATGTTTTCTAAGTGGTTTCTAGTTGGTTTCTAACTGTTTTAATGGTTTCTAGCTGGTTTCTAACTGGTATTTAAAGGTTTCTAAGTGGTTTCTAATGGTTTCTAACTGGTTTTTAAAGTTTCCAAATGGTTTCTAACTGGTTTCTAACTGGTTTTTCATGGTTTCTAACTGGTTTCCAAGTGGTTTTTAATGGTTTCTAAGTGGTTTCTAACTGGTTTCTAAGTGGTTTTTACTGGTTTCTAACTGTTTTAATGGTGTCTAAGTGGTTTCTAGCCGGTTTTTAATGGTTTCTAACTGTTTTCATGGTTTCTAATTGGTTTCTAACTGGTTTCCAAGTGGTTTTTAATGGTTTCTAACTGGTTTAATGGTTTCTAACTGGTTTCCAAGTGGTTTCTAACTGGTTTCCAAGTGGTTTTTAATGGTTTCTAACTGGTTTTTAATGGTTTCTAACTGGTTTTTCATGGTTTCTAACTGGTTTTTCATGGTTTCTAACTGGTTTCCAAGTGGTTTTTAATGGTTTCTAACTGTTTTAATGGTTTCTAACTGTTTTAATGGTTTCTAACTGGTTTCTAGCTGGTTTCTAACTGGTTTTTCATGGTTTCTAACTGGTTTTTCATGGTTTCTAACTGGTTTCTAAGTGGTTTTTAATGTTTTTTAAGTAGTTTCTAGCTGGTTTCTAACTGTTTTAATGGTTTCTAACTGGTTTCTAGCTGGTTTCTAACTGGTTTTTAAAGGTTTCTAGCTGGTTTTTACTGGTTTTTAAAGGTGTCTAGCTGTTTTTACTGGTTTTTAATGTTTGTTCAAGTGGTTTCTGGCTGGTTTCTAAGTGGTTTTTAATGTTTTTTAAAGTGGTTTCTACCTGGTTTCTAAGTGGTTTTTAATATTTTTTAAGTGGATTCTAGTTGGTTTCTAATGGTTTTTAAGCGGTTTCTAACAGTTTGGAACTGGTTTTTACTGGTTTTTAAAGGTTTCTAGCTGTTCTTACTGGTTTTTAATGTTTTTTAAGTGGTTTCTAACTGTTTTAATGGTTTCTAACTGTTTTTTAACGGTTTCTGAGTGGTTTTTCATGGTTTCTAACTGGTTTTTCATGGTTTCTAAGTGGTTTTTCATGGTTTTTAACTGTTTTAATTGTTTCTAGCTGGTTTCTAGCTGGTTTCTCATGGTTTCTAGCCGGTTTTTGATGGTTTCTAGCCGGTTTTTGATGGTTTCTAGCTGTTTTTTAATGGAATTAAATATTTTTTTGGCGTTTTTTCCCCGTTTTCTGCCCGTTCCCCCCCCATCCAGACCAACGTGTACGGGTCGGCGCAGCGCCGGAAGCTGCGTCCCTTCGAGGGTTTCCAGCGCAAGGCCATCGTGGTGTGTCCCACCGACCAGGACCTGCGGGCGCGCACCCTCAAACGCACCGACGAGGAGGGCAAGGACGTCCCCGACCACGCCGTGCTGGAGATGAAAGGTGGGGGGGGACGCCCCAAAACACCCCGAAACACCCCAAAACACCCCCCCAGAGCCCCACGGGGGGGACACGGCGGGGTGGTGCACCCCCTCCCACCCCTTCGGAACAAAAAGAGACGTTCTGGGAGGGGAAAAGGATGGGTTTTTGGAGGGGTGGCGGTTTTGGCGGGAAACGTGCTGGGTTTTGGCGGGAAAACAGCGAGTTTTGG
>NW_015091670.1:1319273-1337136 GCF_001431845.1 Calidris pugnax | reverse complement strand
GTGCTGCAGAGCCCCTCTGGGGATGGCAGGGATGTGCGAGGCCAAGAAGCCAAGGATGGCCATGCTGTGTCCCCCGTCCCGCACAAAGCAGTGTCCCCTCCTGCTCTGGCTGTGTCAGCCCCAGCAACACCCTGGCAGTGCACGGCCAAAGAGATGCCACTTTAAGCTCTAGACAGAAAATGATGCTGCTGGTGTGTTGGCCTGCCATTCTCCACAGCATTGGTAAATCCTTGTCATGGTTTGAGCCCCACCACTCAGCCACTCGCTTGCCCCTTCTCCACCCCACAGGGGAGATGAGGGAGAAAAGGAGGAGAAAGGAAAAAAACCTCATGGGTTGAAATAAAGACAGTTTAATAGAATGAGATCAGAAAACTAGCACAAAAAATATCAATAACCACCTGTCCTGGTGGGCCACTGAAACCAACAGCAGATTCTCCCCACGCTTCTCTATCCACGGAAAGAGCCAACCTTGGTTGTTATAGCAGTAAGTAGAAGCAAGAGCCCCTCTGCATGCCGTTCCTTGGCATAAATTGAAAATTGGCAGAAAATTGGTCCTATCTCTCTGGGAGCAAGCAGTGTCTCAGCAATATGCTGTTAATTTCAGACAGTTCAATTAGTAAGAAGAGCCTTGGTTGAAAAGTAAAACTAGCGAACAGAAAATTGGTTCTGGTTTACCTCAAACCAGGAACCACCACCTGCTGAACTGGCACCATCCCGAGCTGTGATCGGGCATTCCCACCCCCTGGCCAACCCTCAGTTACCTACTGAGCAGGTCTGTGGCGTGGAACGTTGCATTGGCCATTCCATCGCTCTATTCTTCTACGGGAAGCTAAAAAAAAGTCCTTGATTAATGTAAATGTCAAGGAGCCTGTCACACACAGGCAAGCTGCTGGTGTCTTTGCTTGTTTGACTGAGCCCTGCCCCTGATCATCACAGTCCATCCCACCTCCTTCTTGGGAGCGATTCCAAACCCGGATCTGTGTGGCCCTGCTCTCTACCCACTGGGCGGTGGGTCCAGAGGCTGCCAGCAATGGCAAAAGAACAGAGGCCCCAGGGACCCCACAGCTGGAAACACCCAGTGTCCAGAGCCAGCGCTGGGTGGGAGCACCGTGTGCCATTCACTAGTGAACGTGGAGCTGGACTCGCTCACGAGCACGGGGACAGAGACCCTTCCAGACATGTGGGTGGCACGGGGTTGCAGCCCCCCTCCTTGATCAGCCCCAGCATCCACAGACCTTACAAGGGGCCCTGGCTGCCAACCCCCGGCCACGTCTCCACCTCCTGGAGTCACGAGAGACGTGGAGGTGCTTGAGCGTGCAATGCCTGAGCTGCTTCCCACCCAGCCACGGCCCCTCTGCCCTCACGGCACAAGGTCCTGCCTCTGAAGCTGCCGGGACCATCCATCCCCTCCTCTTGCTGTGCTCCTGGCCCCTGGCAAGGGATGGTGCTGCAGCTCCCAGCTCTGGTCCCACCTGGTGCACAGCATGGCCCCAGCTGAACTGGGATCTCTGGACACTGGGGCATGCCCTTTGCTTCACCTTGGTCATAGTTTGGAAGGAGCTGTTCTGGGTCTGGAGATGATGCTGTATCATGGTCCCTACCTGAAGAAGCCAGGGTTTCTGTCAAGAGGCCTCATTTTGAACATCCAACACAGTGCACAGGGTCCACTGACCTGCACTCCTCACCTCCCTGTCCCACAGTTTGCTGCCCCAGCTCTGCATTAGTCAGAGTTGTCAGTGATCCAAAGCCACAGGGTAGCTCCAAGGCTGAGCTCGGTTAGTTGGGGGTGTTGGGGGGTTTGGGAGAGGGTTCAGCGTGGAGGCACAGCAGGAGGCTAGGAGCAGCGGCAGCAGGAGGGCTTAGGCGTGCAGTTGGGTGCGCAGCAGGGCTGCAGGGCAGGATCCGTGCCCTTCCTCATCTGGCTCTCCCCAAACTCCATGCGCTGTTCAAACAGCACTTTCTGCAGCTTGATCTCCTTCAGGACCTGCAGAAGCTCTGGCCCTGCGCCGCTCTGCAGCAGGTTATAGTTCTCAGCCGGGTCTGACTCCAGGTCAAAGAGCAGCGGGGGCAAGTGAGGGGCCAGTGGGGTCAGCCCGTGGCAGGCCTGGTCTGGGGTCTCGTCACTGTGGAAGGAACCTACAAAAGAAGCCCCCAGGTGTAGCTCAGTTTCTTCTCTTTGAGCTTTGGACAGCAAAACCGTACGGGACCTCACAAAGCTGCCCGTGCTGAGGAGAGGAGGCAGCACCAACCTTGTGTGAAGTAATGGGCCTTGTACTTCCCCAGCCTGACAGCAAAGGGGCCGTGCAGCGGATCGGGGGCCGGCGGGTAGAAAAACATGGTCTGACGGGGACTCTGTGGGAAGCAGCAGGGCCATGGTCACCTGTGCAGCCACCGGGCTGAAGAGGAGCCTGGAACGGGACCAGGCAGAGGCTCCCGGTAGTCACACAGGAGCCCAAACACTACAGCCAGAACATGGCCAGAGAGAGAGCAAGCTGACGAGCAGCAGCACCGTTTGCTCCCTACTCAAGAGCTATGGGGACTCTGCCCATCCTCTGTGGCTGTGGGGGTTTGGTCTGGCAACACGCTGTGGGTATTAGAGCTGAGCAGCCTGGGAAGCCCTGGAATCCCATGGCATGACCCTACCAGCCAAAAGGTCCCAGCTCACAGATCTCCCCTGGCCCCCAGCTGGTTCGGCTCTTCAGGCACTCAGCCCTCATGCAGCCAAACCAGCCTGCAGGACTCACCTTTCCTGACCCAAACAGCACTGGACTCAGGTCATAGCCATCCAGGGCAACTTTGGGAAGAGCTGCTCCAGCCAGGGTAGCCAGGGTTGGCAGGATGTCCAGGGTGCTCGCCATCTCATGCGTCACTCCTGTCACCCACCACAGCAAGGCACAAGGAAAGGTTCAAGCGCCCGATCCCATCCCCTCCCTGCCACCCTTGCTTCTCTCCCGCCCTCTGCTTGTCCCGGGGCAGCCAGGTGGACATGACACCTCTGCCTTGGCATCGGCACACAGAAGGTAGGAGCAGTGCCAAGTCTCACCTGGAGCGATACGGCCTGGCCAATAAGCCACCGCTGGTTCCCGCATGCCACCTTCGTATGTTGTGCCCTTCCCACACTTCAGAAGGCCAGAGCTGCCCCCACGTGCCATCCGCATAGTGGAGGGGCTGCGAGAGAGAAGAACCGCCTACCATCAGGTTCACACTACCCCTTCCCTGATGCTGCCAACGAGGCCATGACGAGAGACATGGTGCCAGCAAGTCATACTGCCATCCTCAGCCTGGTGAGGCAGGAGGTGTGGTGCAGGTGACAAAGTCCAAAGCCACCCACACACAGAGAGAATCGGGGTACATTTGGGCTGCTGCATGCTCCTGGCCTGAACCCTGTGAAGTTTCTGCCCACAAGGAGGGGCACAGCTGAGTCACAGGAACATGGAGCAGATCGTGCACTGGGTCCTCTCCAGAGCAGCATCCACCTCTTGCCTCACTCCAGGGTCTCACATCCCTTTTGCCCCAGCCAACCAATGCCCCATTCCGGTTCCCCCATGCCACAGCAGCAGAATCTTAAGTGACAAAGTGCCCCCTGCTGAGCCCACTCACCCATTGTCAGAGGTGAAAAACACCAAGGTCGTATTTGCAAGACCATTTTCCTCCAGTGCCTGCAGCAGCTGTCCCACCGAGCCATCAAACTCCGAGAGAGCATCACCGAATGGCCCCCGCCGTGACTGCCCCGCGTACTCCTGGCTCGCAAACTGGGGGTAGTGGGTATGCTGGAGACAGGGCAGAGCAGATTGCTGCATGAACTCTTAGAGCTGCAGCTGGTTCCCAGTTCACCCAAGGACAGGGAGCAACCCAGCTAGGACATGGAGATATGTGACAATGCCCAGGAGATGAGAGGAGGCTTGTCCCCAGAAGCACCTCTCAGAAATGGCAGAAAGGAGCTGAGCCCCAAGAGAGCGTGTGGAGCCCCAGGGTGGGAGGGTTCCCTGGGCAGACTCCTGGCCCAGAGAAGCAGGCAAAGCTCCAGAAAGACACAGCCCAAGAACATTATCAGAACACTGCTGCCACGAGAGCTGGACCTTGGGACAGCAACCCCAGGTCATCCAGGAGCAGGCAATCACTGCTCAGCACAAGCTGAAGAAGCTGAGATGCCTCTCTGCTCTCCCCACAGGACAAGGGCTCCCCTCCCCACCCTTGGCCCGGAGCAGCCCCCCCCGGCCTACATGGGAGGCATAGTAGAGCAGGAAGGGGAGGCCTCGTCGGGCACAGTCAGCGATGAAGTCCCGGGAGAATTTGTTGTAGAGCGGCACCAGATCCGGAAAAGAGACCGGCTGCTGCACGATGCTCTGGTTGCAGAGCAGTGGAACCGGCACCACGCCTTGGTCACAAGTCCCAAAGCACTTGATGTTGGGTGGGAAGCAGGTGAGATTCTGGCAGGGGCCCTGGAGAGAACAAATAACACTTTGTCTTTTCCCAGCAAAGTTTCCCAGCAGCCCACCACCACGTCCTACAGACACCCTTTGGGCAGCCACTTCCAGAAGCCATAGGGTCCGTGCCCACCCTAGAACTGCGCACGGACCACGCTGCCCTAACATTATTTTCTCCTGACAGCCACCCAGACGTTTCTTTGTAGCCCAGAAGCTGACCTGGACAAAGGGCACATGTCCCCACACACAACTGCCACCCACATTCTGCAGAACTGCCCTGTCATAGGAGTCCCTCAGAGATGGGCTTCCCCCACCAGCACCCACCTCTCCTGCCCATGGCCCCCCATGCCCCTCTGCCCAGGCAAGCACTAACCCTGCCTCTCTATGTGCTTTCAACCCAGCTTCATCTTTCAGTCATTGTCCCCGGCCAGCCCCGGGCACCCTTCAGAGACAGGCCTCTCACCTGGTCGTGGGAGTAGGGCACCCCCAAGAAGTGGTCAAAGCCCTGGTGGATGGGCAGGAAGGAGCCATTAACCCCCAGGCCAAGGTGCCACTTGCCAACCATGGCTGTGGCATAGCCCTCGGCCTTCAGCACCTCTGCGATGGTGACCTCGGCGAGCGGCAGGCCTCCCCGCGAGCCGGGGTAGAACACACCGGGGTAAACCCCTGAGCGCATCTGGAAGCGGCCGGTCAGCAGGGCTGCCCTGCGGGCGAGAGTCGAGAGAGAGGAGACAGCCATCACGCTGGAGGCAGCGCAGTCGCGGCGCTCGACCTCGGCAGAGGCTGCCCCGTTCCTCGGGGCCCGGCAGCGCGGCTCCCCCGTGTCACGGCTGCCACTTCCCCTGTCTGCGGGGACGCCGCAGCCGCACCTTTGGGCCTCCTGGGACGCGGCACCGCCGTTCCTGCCAGCACGGCACGTCCCCAGCTGGGTGCCCAGCCCGGCCTCAAGTTTCCGCCGTTCCCGCCCCGGGGCCCCGCAGCAGCCGCCAGCCGGGGGGCCGGGAGCGGCGGGGGACATACCGGGAGGGGCTGCACACCGGGGAGCTGCTGTAGAAGCTGGTGAAGCGCAGCCCGCGGGACGCCATCCGGTCCAGGTGCGGCGTGGCTGAAGAGGGGTGCCCGTAACTCCCCAGGTCCCCGAACCCCAAGTCGTCCGCCAGCAACAGGACGAAGCTGGGGGGGGCGGCGGCGGCTCCGCGCAGAGCCAGCAGCGCCAGGGCCCACGGCAGGGCCCGGCCCCGCGGCCCCATGGCGCTGCCAACGGCGGAGACCCCACGACCCGCGATACGCGCGCTCAGCTCGGGCTGCGGCGCTGCCCTTCCGCGCTCGGCCCAGCAGGACCCGTCCCGGCCCCGCAGCGCCGGCGGTTCCGGGACCGGCGGGGCCGAACGCGGCGCATCGCCGCCAGCTGACCCGCGCGGGGCAGTCCGCCGCCGCCGCGGAGCACGCCGGGAGCTGTAGTCCGGCGCGGAGCACGCCGGGAGCTGTAGTCCGCCGCCGGACGCGTCGCTCAGGGCCGCTACAGGCCTTTCCTGTCGCCGCCTCCCGCACCGCCCTGCCCGGCGCAGACGGTCTGCGGGGACCCGGACCCGCGCCCGGCTGCAGCGGTCGAAGGTGGTTTATTAACAACGGCCGAGGCCGGCTGGCCGTCCCCGGCCTCCCTCATGCGGTGGGTACCAACCGCCACCAGGCCGGCCCAGGCCGCTGCTCCAGGTGTCCCAGCTTCTGGAAGCGCAAATGCAGCTGTGTGGAAGAGCAGCTCAGAGCAATGAAGGAGAGCTGCTGCAAGCTCCCCAGCCCATCTGAAGTCTCCTGAAATGTTGTCTGGCAGCTGCCAGAGGTGGGGCAGAGACAAGCTGTGGGAAGCAGCAGGGTGTGGAAGAGCAGCTCAGCACAATGAAGGAGAGCGCGGCTCCAGCACGGGGTGGCCCCAGGCAGAGAGCCGTCTCCTGGCACAGGGCTGGCCTCGCTGCAGCCCACTGTGGTGGCCCCAGCGGCACTCACAGAGCTCTGTGGGGCTGTGCAGGGCCAGAGCCTTCCCCTTGGGCCAAGAAGCGGGGCACAGCATGGGGTAGGGCAGGTGGGATTCTGGGCTCCCAGGCACCTGCAAGTTTTCCTCTCTCAGCACCCCACCTCGCTCTGCCCCCACGAGCACCCTGCCCTCCCCACTCCCAGTGCCCCCCCAATCCTCAGTACCTGCCATGAGCATCCTGCCCTCCCCACTCCCAGCCCCCCAAATGCACTCCAACAGCCATACAAGCTCTGCCCTGACTCCACGGCCGTTGCCCCATCTCCCCGCTCTGAGCATCAGCCGCCCCAGCCGTGAGCCCCAAGGACACAGGAGCTCCCACAGCCTGTCCCCTGGGGTCCCGCTCCAGGGAACAGGGGAGGGGGCTTTCTGGATGCTACAGGCTGCAGCCCCGGAGCTGGCCAAGGCCTTACATGTCCCCAAACCCCCTGCAGGACACGCTGTCTGGGGGCACGGCTCACCCTCCTGCTCCAGGCAGAGCACCAAGCAGCACCCCCAGCCCTACCACCAAGCCAGGAGTGTGGCTGGAAAGGGCTCTGCACAGCCTGGCCAGCTCGGGGGCTGCCTGCGATGGGGGGGCATCACTGGGCTTTGGAGAGGACGGTGAGCAAAAGAGGAAAGCCGGGCTGCCAGCAGCACTTTCTTCCCCTGTAACAAACACCTTTCCCTGGACACGTTGCCCTTCAGCCTGCCATCTCCACGGTGTTCTCACTCTGCCACGCTTCCCGAGCCCGCTCCTCTCCCCTCAGCCTGTCGCCTCCCCTCCTCGCTGCCTGGATCGCCCACCGGGCACAGCCTCAGCCCAGAGGGACCCAGCTGCCTCCTGCAGCACAAAACTGCATTTGGCTCCCGTTTGGGAAAAGTACCGGTTTCCCACGTTACTTTGGTTGGAACCGAGAACATCCCGCTCTGTCCCCGCGGGGCCATGGCATCGTCCTGCAGTCTGCTGCCTCCCCCTGCTCCTGCTTGCTCAGCTGCACCTGAGTCTGCTCTGCAGGAACAGCGTCTTCTTGCATGACGTGCAACCGGCTGCGTTCAAAGACCCGCTGCAAATTATCTCTGCCGGAGCCCAGCTCCCAGCCCGTGCCTGCGCTTTGTGTTCCAAGGCCTTGCCGTCAGCACATCGTCCCCACAGGCTGGCAATGGGGCTGCTTATTGCAGGGACCCACGGGCTCGCAGCGGGGACACGGCGAGGACCCCCGCTTCGCTCCGTGGGAAGCGTCCACGCACAGCTCGAGGCCGAGGCACGCGGAGTGACTGGGGCTGAGAGGGGCTTTCTCTCCTGCTCACACAGAACCCCACCGTAAGCTCACTTCACTTTAACCTTCCGTTTTCAGGCTGCTGGTGGGTGAGATGACAACCCAGGCACTAGTTTTGTGGAGCAATGTGGGTGTTCAGCTTCTCTGGGGAGACCCACCCAGACACGAGAGGTGCCAAAGGCTTCCTCCATCTGAGTGCAGGCATGGAGAAGGGCAGGGCTACTCTGTGGAAGCTTTGAGGGAAGAAAACCCCTCCTGGAACAAATGCACCTGCCACAGCCCTGGCTCTCAGCAGAAAAGACACCAGATCCTGCCCCGAGTCCCAGCAGCACCCCAGCCCCGTGCCGCAGCCAGCCCCGGGTCCCCTCCTCTGCCCAGGTCTGCCCCTTGGACACCACCCAGCATTGCTGGAGAAGGCAGCCCAGACTAGAAGGGTCTGGGCAGGGTCTGGGCAAGGTCTGTTAAAGGTCTGGGCAGGGTCTGGGCAGGCTGCTGCACAGCCATGCAGTGCTCAGGCTGCCTCCAGAGAGCATGGCCTGCCCCGGGCCACTCAGACACAAGGGGTGCCACCCAGATACGTGGTGGCAGACCCTTTACCCTACCACAGCCATCCCCACATTGCTCTGCAGCCCGGGATAACGCGGACAGGAAAAGGGCAAGAATATCCACGATTGCTTGTTACTGCACTCTCCTTCAAGGCAAAGCTCGCTGGGAGAGCTGAGCTGCTCCTGCACCTGCAGGGCAGGGTCCTGCCCAGATGCTTTAACCGTACCTCCTGGAGCAAACTAATACTAAAGAATTCTTTTCTAGAGCTTTGAGCTTGTGTCCTTCCTGTGCTTCTGTTATAAGTCCAACTGCCAGCCCTCCCCGCTGCTGTCACAGCCCAGCCAGCGCTGCCCCTCTGCCCACCCTGGGGTCTCTGCTGCAGAGCTGCTCTGGGTCTCCTGTCCCGTCGTGTTGGGCAGCACCAGCTCCAGCAGACTTGTGGGCAGAGAACACACAGCCTGGTGCTGTGCAATGGTGGGACCAGAGCTGGGAGCTGCAGCACCATCCCTTGCCAGGGGCCAGGAGCACAGCAAGAGGAGGGGATGGATGGTCCCGGCAGCTTCAGAGGCAGGACCTTGTGCCGTGAGGGCAGAGGGGCCGTGGCTGGGTGGGAAGCAGCTCAGGCATTGCACGCTCAAGCACCTCCACGTCTCTCGTGACTCCAGGAGGTGGAGACGTGGCCGGGGGTTGGCAGCCAGGGCCCCTTGTAAGGTCTGTGGATGCTGGGGCTGATCAAGGAGGGGGGCTGCAACCCCGTGCCACCCACATGTCTGGAAGGGTCTCTGTCCCCGTGCTCGTGAGCGAGTCCAGCTCCACGTTCACTAGTGAATGGCACACGCACACGGTGCTCCCACCCAGCGCTGGCTCTGGACACTGGGTGTTTCCAGCTGTGGGGTCCCTGGGGCCTCTGTTCTTTTGCCATTGCTGGCAGCCTCTGGACCCACTGCCCAGTGGGTAGAGAGCAGGGCCACACAGATCCGGGTTTGGAATCGCTCCCAAGAAGGAGGTGGGATGGACTGTGATGATCAGGGGCAGGGCTCAGTCAAACAAGCAAAGACACCAGCAGCTTGCCTGTGTGTGACAGGCTCCTTGACATTTACATTAATCAAGGACTTTTTTTTAGCTTCCCGTAGAAGAATAGAGCGATGGAATGGCCAATGCAATGTTCCACGCCACAGACCTGCTGAGTAGGTAACTGAGGGTTGGCCAGGGGGTGGGAATGCCCGATCACAGCTCGGGATGGTGCCAGTTCAGCAGGTGGTGGTTCCTGGTTTGAGGTAAACCAGAACCAATTTTCTGTTCGCTAGTTTTACTTTTCAACCAAGGCTCTTCTTACTAATTGAACTGTCTGAAATTAACAGCATATTGCTGAGACACTGCTTGCTCCCAGAGAGATAGGACCAATTTTCTGCCAATTTTCAATTTATGCCAAGGAACGGCATGCAGAGGGGCTCTTGCTTCTACTTACTGCTATAACAACCAAGGTTGGCTCTTTCCGTGGATAGAGAAGCGTGGGGAGAATCTGCTGTTGGTTTCAGTGGCCCACCAGGACAGGTGGTTATTGATATTTTTTGTGCTAGTTTTCTGATCTCATTCTATTAAACTGTCTTTATTTCAACCCATGAGGTTTTTTTCCTTTCTCCTCCTTTTCTCCCTCATCTCCCCTGTGGGGTGGAGAAGGGGCAAGCGAGTGGCTGAGTGGTGGGGCTCAAACCATGACAAGGATTTACCAATGCTGTGGAGAATGGCAGGCCAACACACCAGCAGCATCATTTTCTGTCTAGAGCTTAAAGTGGCATCTCTTTGGCCGTGCACTGCCAGGGTGTTGCTGGGGCTGACACAGCCAGAGCAGGAGGGGACACTGCTTTGTGCGGGACGGGGGACACAGCATGGCCATCCTTGGCTTCTTGGCCTCGCACATCCCTGCCATCCTCAGAGGGGCTCTGCAGCACCCAACCGGGTGCGTGCGGGGGCAGTTCTGCTCTCTGGTGTGTGCTTTGGGAAGGACGTGGTGGCCAAGGGCTGCAGAACAGGGTGGGGGGACCTTCCCAAGGGGCTGTGGTGCCACATTGGTTTTCCTGGGGGCTGTTGGCAGGCGCTGGCTTGGAGCCAGGCGCTGTCACGGGCTGTGGGCCACACACCCGCATCGCGCAACCGGAGCCATCAGTGGGGCCTGCCGGGGGTGTCTGGGCCCAGCTTCTGCCGCCCCTCCTGCTCGGAACCCCCCGAGCTGCGCCCCCCTCCCCCTGATAGGCCCCTGCCCAGCATCGGAACCAGGGGCTCTGTGACATCAGCCCTGGCAACCAGGGCACTGCGAGCGCTGCCGGCGCTGCCAGCACTGCCTCGGCTGCTGCTCTGATGGCGACAACGAGCTCTCGGCTCCTTCATCTGCCACGTGCCACTGGCACCATGCATCTGCTCCTGGTCCTCGTCCTGCTGGCCCTGTGCTGGCCCGCACAGGGCACCTGGGACAACTGTGGGTAAGTGGCCGAGGCTCTGGGAGCAGCTTGGGCAACCCTTACGGGGTTCCCTGCAGGGTGCCCGCTTGTCCCCCACAGCCACCCCACAGCTTCCCCAGCGCCAGGGGGGAGCCTGAGATCCTGGCCATCCCCCAGGCCGCTGGCACAGCTCTGCTGCGGGGCTAAAGCAGGAACAGGGGTGGGCGGACGCTCGCCCCGGGGGTCCCCCGGCCCTGCAGCGCCTTGTGGGGAGGGGGGACGGTGACCTTGATGCAGAGCAGCAGCGAGCCCTGGGGCAGGAGAGTCACGAATTGCTGGTTACAGAGCGAGCTGCGGTCTCCGGCCCTTGGCTCATGGCTACAGCACGTCGCGCGTCGTGGGGGGCACAGACGCCCGTCCAGGGGCCTGGCCATGGATGGTCAGCATCCAGCACACCTGGCACATCGACTGGGCTCACGTGTGCGGAGGGTCCCTCATCAGCGCCCAGTGGGTCCTGACTGCAGCCCACTGCTTCCTCGAACTCAGGTGAGGGGCACTAGGGCACGGGGCTGTCCCCATCACCCCAGCCAGTGCCCTGTGGCAGCACCACGTGCTGCTCCCTCCCCAGTCCCTCACCCTGCACCAGAGCACTCCCGAGCCAGCAGGGACTGCTCTGGAGAAGGCTGGGTTCGTGCCACCGCTCCCCAGCAGCCACGGCTGCCAGCTGGCCGTGGCCAGTGCCAGAGGCGTCTCAGTAGTGTGGCTGTGCTCCCTCACTGGGGAAGCCGAGGGCAGGGAATGGCTGGGCTGCTGCAGCCCGGGGCTCCACTCCCTCTCACCCCTCTCCATCTGCCTTCCAGTCCCGAACTCCGCTGGCGCGTGGTGATTGGGGCCAACCGGCTGTCTCAGATGGGCCCGGAGGTCCAGGAGCGCCACATCCAGCGGCTCGTGATGCACGAGCACTACAACAACATCTCGCAGCTGAATGACATTGCCTTGCTGGAGCTGGATCACCCAGTCCAGTGCAGCCACTATGTACAGCTGGCCTGTGTGCCCGACGCCTCACTGAGGGTGTCGGAGCTGAAAAACTGCTACGTCAGTGGCTGGGGCTCCATGAATCCAAGAAGTGAGTTCCCCAAAAGTGCTGGTGTGCCGAGGGCCAGCTTGGCTGGCTGGGGAGAAGGGCTGGGCTTCTCGAGAGCAGGGACGAAGGCCAGAGTCGGGCTGTGGGGACGGTTGCCCATCGGGAGATGGACCCAGCCCATTGCCCAGCACGAGGGCAGAGGGAAGCACTGGCCCAAGGGCTCCCGGGTGCAAAACCGAGCCCTGGGGAAGGGGTTCAGCAAGCAGGGAGAGCGGGGAGAACTGGTAACCAGCTGCTGGGGGTTAATTGCTTTCTGTGCTGACAGGTTCCCGACAACCTGATGTCCTGCAGGAGGCCCCCGTCCACCTCCTGGACACCCGCATCTGTAACAGCAGCCGGTGGTACGCAGGGGCCGTCCACAGCAACAACCTGTGTGCTGGCTATGCCTACGGGCTCATCGACACCTGCCAGGTAGGAGGGTGCCCCCAGCCTGGCCCCAGCAGCACAGGAGCCCTCTCACTGCTGCCACGCACACCCCGGCACGGGCTCTGATGGGCCAGTCGCCCTGCTGTCGCCGCTGGCTCCCCACCCCTGCTGGGGCTTCACCTCCCCTTCCCCGGTGGCAGGTCCTTGCCAGTGTCCCCCCTGGTCCCAGAGGCCGGGACTCTGCCCAGAAAGACCATCCCTGCTCTTGGCAGCCATAGGTCCAGATCCCAGTCCCAGAACATCCCTCTTCCACACATCCAGGAGCCCCTGTAGTGCTGATTGTGGCCACCAACACACTCTCTCCTCTCTCCTCTGCTGCAGGGGGACAGTGGTGGTCCTCTCATGTGCAAAGACACAATTGCGGACTACTTCTGGCTGGTTGGGGTGACCAGCTGGGGAAAAGGCTGCGCCAGAGCCAGACAGCCCGGGGTCTACACCTCTACACAGCACTTCTACGACTGGATCCTGGTCCAGATGGGGCTGCGTCCAGCAGCAACGGCTACTCCAACACAACATGTACACATCACTTACGCTCCTCAAACCCAAAGGCCGGTCCCAACACACTCAAGCCAGTCTTTACCATGTCCATTTTCACGCCTGAAGCTGGAGCAATTCTTTAATGTGCTGCAGGAGCTCCTGCAGGCCCTCAGGGGGAAAAAGGTTTGAGCAGCAGGATGAAGAGTGTGCGGTGCAGGCTGCAGTGTCCCATGACCATCTCCTCCTGGGGCCCACCTGCTGGTGCAAAGGCAGCCTCAGTGGCCAAGGCCTGCTCTGTCCTGCCTTGGTTGTTGAAATAAAGTTGCCGATGTTCACAGCTAAGCACGCTTTGTCCAATTCAGTCTCTGGTGCCAGGCAAGGACTTCCATGCCCGGCCCCCGCAGGATGAGGCTGCGGGCAGAGTGGGGCAGAAAGGGGGAGAGTCACCCCAAAGGGCTGAACATGTGCCTGGTAGGAGAGGAGGGTGCTCAGAGCCATCCTGGGACACTCCTGAGCGTGACAGGAGACATCGCTGACCACAGCCAACAGAGCGAGAAGCCAACAGGAGTCACAGTGCCGTAGGGAAGAGCCAGATTTCATGGGTGCTTAAGGGGGGATGATGAGAGAGGTGGCCACACTTCTCAGACAATTGAAGGAAGAGTTGGGGTCATTTTGGGGAGAGGAATGTGGCAGGGACACAGTATCCAGAAAACCCCATCAGTAATGCCATGGGAGTCCAAGGTGACCAGAGCTCCTGGTTCACAGATGGAACAAAGCTGGGAGCAGGGTGGGAAATAGCTGGGGGTGGGTCCCTGGTTTGGGAGGAGAGACAGGGGTGGAGAGAGGGAGGAGACAGGGAAGATGAAGGGGATGTACGAGCATGGAAAATGGAGACAAGACGGGATGAAGGAGCCCGTCACACACAGGCAAGCTGCTGGTGTCTTTGCTTGTTTGACTGAGCCCTGCCCCTGATCATCACAGTCCATCCCACCTTCTTCTTGAGAGTGTCTCACATGCCCATGCAGCATCCTCCACCACACAGACCGTCTCCGGCACCCCCTGGCACACAGCCTACAGCCCAAGCATGCAGATGGAAAGAAGCAGACATGGCCTATGGAAAATAATGTCAGGAGCGGGAGTGGAGAGAGCTCGTCAGGAGACTCCAGCTGGCATGTGAGGGGTGGTACTGGGCTGCAGAGGGACATCCCAATTCCATCTGCCACCTGGAAGCTGTGGGATGTCTGCCCAGAACCGCCCCCAGCCCAGGAACACCAAGGCCTTCAGCTGAGGGCAATCCCCTGCTGTATCTCCTCACATTGGCGTGGCAGAGACCAGGTCTGGGACCAGGTCTCCCCATGTCAGGAAGCAGAAGTTACCCCAACCCTTCTCCTAGAAGGGGGACAGACTCTCTCCTGCACTGCAGCCCCCTTTCTGTGCCCCCTGCCCATAGCACCTCCACACCTGCACCTCCTCGGTGCAATCCTGCATCCCCGCTGCTCAGGCAGCCTTTGTCCACGTTGCTCTTGCACTCCAGGCTGTGGCTGCACGTGCTGGTGGCACGTTGGTCCCTCTCCCGTGGACACCCTCAGCTTCACTTTTATCTCTAGGGCCTGGC
Source organism: Calidris pugnax (assembly GCF_001431845.1). Lineage (NCBI taxonomy): Eukaryota > Metazoa > Chordata > Aves > Charadriiformes > Scolopacidae > Calidris > Calidris pugnax. The sequence goes on along the minus strand of NW_015091670.1, from coordinate 1,322,775 downwards.
CTCGTGGGGACAGAGACCTTTGCCTGTACCATCACTGGGTTGTTGCAGAGCCATCGATAACCATCACACCAGGTTGTTGATAACCATCACACCAAGACAACACAGAGCAGCTCTCCAAATGCTTATTGATGTCCCTGTGACTCCGTTTCACAGCACCAACCCCTCTGCCAGTTGCAGCACCTTGAACATGACCCCAGCCACCACCCTGCAGCACCGTCTCCTTGCTGCTCTGCCCCACCAGACCCATGGTGACCTGCTGCTGCCAGCATGAAGCAGAGAGCCGGCTCCTATGCAGGGAATTTGGTAGTGCTCGCTTGAGAAATGTGTCCCTCCATGGAGCTGCGCTCAGCTACGCGAGTGTCACACAGATGTCACTGCACGGGCTGGAGAAGAGTCCAGAGCTGCCCTTGGTAGAGCAGCTGCCCTGTGGACATCATGGTTCCCTATGCCCTGCGGACCCTTGTCCTTGTGTCTGCAGCCCTGGAACTCCAGGGTGAGCTTTTCCCCAAGTCTCAGCTATTCTCAGGCCTTGGCACTGGATGGCCTCGGGGGCACGTGCCCTTCTCCTCAGCGCCAAGTGGCTCCTGGAAATGCCACCTCTGCCATCAGTGCATCTGGGGGACCCCGCTCCCTGGGGAGCAGCACAGAGCTGGCTCAGAGGCAGCTTTGTGCAGGGTGGGGACAGGGGGTGACAGGGCTCTGCAGGGGAGCAGCGGCATCCTCAGCACAGCCCTGCCCAGAGCAGGGCCCAGCTCCCATCCTCGGCAGCCAGAGGAGGAGGGAGACACAAGGATGTGGCTCCCCGGGGACAACCTGAGCTGGGGGTGCTCCCCTGCATACGTGGAACGGGCGCTCTACCCTCACCCCACAATGACCCCACAGCCATCCTCCTCACTTCTTCCATGCCCGCTACCTCCTCCCGCTGCAGGCTCCCCCCTTCCCCTGTACCCTCCTCTGCTTCCCCTCAGCAGCCCCGAATCCCGGGAACTAGGTTACTGAACCCGGGCAGCCTGTGCTCCTTTGGGGTCCCGCTGCCTGCAGAGGGACCTGCCCTCAGCCCCCACTGCCCCCAGCCCAGCCCTGTTCCCCACTGGGTGAAAACTCTGGGTAACACACACACTATGTCCGTCATGCCCAGAGAGTGGAAGGCACGCACACTCAGCGTGCACAAACACACAAAGTGCATGCACACACAGCCTGCCTGCATGCACACAATGCCCACACACACTGCACACGCTCTGCCCTGTGAATGTACACGTGTGGTGTGTGCATGCTCACTGGCTCACCTGTACGACAGTGCATGTACATGGTGTGCACCCACAGTGTGGTACACAGCTGCAGAGTGCAACAGTTACTGAGTGCACACACACACACACAGTGCACACATGCTAACATGCCAGTGTGTATGCAAACACAAACAGCATGCACCATGGGGGCGTGCAGGGTTGCGCCACTCGCATATCACAGAATCACAGAATCACAGAGACCACCACCCACCCCCTAAATACACAACAACCAAACCAAAAGCCGTCACCCACCCACACAACATCCCACCACAAACCAATAATCTTGGGCACTAGAGCATGCCCTGAAGAGCCATGTCTACACGTTTCTTAAATACCTCCAGGGATGGTGACTCCACCACCTCCCTGGGCAGTGCGTTCCAATGCCTGACAACCCTTGCAGTAAAGAAATGGTTCCTAATCGCCAACCTGAACTTCCCCTGGCGCAACTTGAAGCCATTACCCCTTGTCCTATCGTCTGTAGCTTGGAAGAAGAGACCGACCCCTGCCTCTCTACAGCTTCCTTTCAGGTACTTGTACAGAGCAGTAAGGTCTCCCCTCAGTCTCCTCTTCCCCACACTGAACAACCCCAGCTCCCTCAGCCTCTCCTCATAAGACTTGTGCTCCAGACCCCTCACCAGCCTCATTGCCCTTCTCTGGACCCGCTCCAGCACCTCAATGTCCCTCTTGTGGTAGGGGGCCCAAAACTGGACACACTACTCGAGGTGGGGTCTCACCAGTGCCCAGTACAGGGGGATGATCACTTCTCGGGTCCTACTCACCACACTGTTCCTGATACAGGCCAGGATGCTGTTGGCCTTCTTGGCCACCTGGACACACTGCTGGCTCATGTTCAGCCGACTGTCGACCAACCCCCCCAGGTCCTTTTCTGCCAGGCAGCTCTCCAGCCAATCTGCCCCCAGCCTGTAGCGCTGCCTGGGGTTGTTGTGACCGAAGTGCAGGACCCTGCACTTGGTCTTATTGAACCGCATTCCGTTGGTCTCAGCCCATCCATCCAGCCTGTCTAGATCCCTCTGCAGAGCCTCTCTACCCTCCAGCAGATCAACACTGCCACCCAATTTGGTGTCGTCTGCAAATTTGCTGAGGGTGCACTCGATCCCCTCGTCCAGATCATTGATAAAGATGTTGAAGAGAACCGGCCCCAGTACTGAGCCCTGTGGGACACCACTCGTGACTGGTCGCCAACTGGACTTCACTCCATTTACCACCACTCTCTTGGCCCGGCCCTCTAGCCAGTTTTTAACCCAGCGGAGAGTATACCCATCTAAGCCATGAGCGCCGAGTTTCTCCACAAGAATACTGTGGGATACTGTATCAAAGGCCTTGCTAAAGTCTAGGTAAATAACATCCACAGCCTTTCCTTCATGCACCAAGTGAGTCACTTTGTCACAGAAAGAGATCAGGTTCGTCAAGCAGGACCTGCCCCTCGTGAACCCGTGCTGGCTGGGCCTCATCACCTGGGTGTTCTTCATGTGTTGTATGATGACACTCAGGATGATCTGTTCCATGACCTTCCCAGGCACCGAGGTCAGACTGACTGGCCTGTAGTTCCCTGGATCATCCTTCCCACCCTTCTTGTGGATGGGCGTCACATTTGCTAGGCGCCAGTCGGCTGGGACCTCCCCAGTTTGCCACGACTGTTGGTAGATGATGGAGAGTGGCTCTGCAAGCACTTCTGACAGTTCTCTCAGAACCCTTGGACGAATCCCATCTGGACCCATAGATTTGTTTATGTCAAGGTTTTGGAGCAAGTCCCTCACCATCTCCCTTAGAATTTCGGGGGCTTCATCCTGCTCCCCGCCCCTAACTGCTAGTTCAGGGGTCTGGGCACTTGGGGGACACCCTAGTCCACTGCTAAAGACTGAGGCAAAGGTGGCATTTAGTACCTCAGCCTTCTCCTCATCCTTTGTCACTATGTTACCTTCCATATCGAGGAGAGAGTGGAGGTTCTCCCGAGTCCTCCTCTTGCTATTAATATATTTATAGAAATTCTTTTTATTGTTTCTAACATCCAGGGCCAGATTTAGTTCTAGCTGAGCTTTGGCCTTTCTAATCTTTTCCCTGCATAATTTTGCTACATCTTTGTAATCTTCCTGAGTAGCCTGTCCTTTTTTCCAAAGGACATAAACTTTCCTTTTTTCCCTGAGCTGTGACCTTATTTCTTTGTTCAGCCAGGCCGGTCTCTTCCCTCGACAGCT
>NW_015091670.1:1301567-1317029 GCF_001431845.1 Calidris pugnax | reverse complement strand
ATTGAAGGAAGAGTTGGGGTCATTTTGGGGAGAGGAATGTGGCAGGGACACAGTATCCAGGAAACCCCGTCAGTAATGCCATGGGAGTCCAAGGTGACCAGAGCTCCTGAGACACCAAATCTGTTCACAGATGGAACAAAGCTGGGAGCAGGGTGGGAAATAGCTGGGGGTGGGTCCCTGGTTTGGGAGGAGAGACAGGGGTGGAGAGAGGGAGGAGACAGGGAAGATGAAGGGGATGTACGAGCATGGAAAATGGAGACAAGACGGGATGAAGGAGCCCGTCACACACAGGCAAGCTGCTGGTGTCTTTGCTTGTTTGACTGAGCCCTGCCCCTGATCATCACAGTCCATCCCACCTCCTTCTTGGGAGCGATTCCAAACCCGGATCTGTGTGGCCCTGCTCTCTACCCACTGGGCGGTGGGTCCAGAGGCTGCCAGCAATGGCAAAAGAACAGAGGCCCCAGGGACCCCACAGCTGGAAACACCCAGTGTCCAGAGCCAGCGCTGGGTGGGAGCACCATGTGCGTGTGCCATTCACTAGTGAACGTGGAGCTGGACTCGCTCACGAGCACGGGGACAGAGACCCTTCCAGACATGTGGGTGGCACGGGGTTGCAGCCCCCCTCCTTGATCAGCCCCAGCATCCACAGACCTTACAAGGGGCCCTGGCTGCCAACCCCCGGCCACGTCTCCACCTCCTGGAGTCACGAGAGACGTGGAGGTGCTTGAGCGTGCAATGCCTGAGCTGCTTCCCACCCAGCCACGGCCCCTCTGCCCTCACGGCACAAGGTCCTGCCTCTGAAGCTGCCGGGACCATCCATCCCCTCCTCTTGCTGTGCTCCTGGCCCCTGGCAAGGGATGGTGCTGCAGCTCCCAGCTCTGGTCCCACCATTGCACAGCACCAGGCTGTGTGTTCTCTGCCCACAAGTCTGCTGGAGCTGGTGCTGCCCAACACGACGGGGCAGGAGACCCAGAGCAGCTCTGCAGCAGAGACCCCAGGGTGGGCAGAGAGGCAGCGCTGGCTGGGCTGTGACAGGAGCGGGGAGGGCTGGCAGTTGGACTCGCGCTGAAGAGTCACTGCGCTGCCTTATAACAGAAGCACAGGAAGGACACAAGCTCAAAGCTCTAGAAAAGAATTCTTTAGTATTAGTTTGCTCCAGGAGGTACGGTTAAAGCATCTGGGCAGGACCCTGCCCTGCAGGTGCAGGAGCAGCTCAGCTCTCCCAGCGAGCTTTGCCTTGAAGGAGAGTGCAGTAACAAGCAATCGTGGATATTCTTGCCCTTTTCCTGTCCGCGTTATCCCGGGCTGCAGAGCAATGTGGGGATGGCTGTGGTAGGGTAAAGGGTCTGCCACCACGTATCTGGGTGGCACCCCTTGTGTCTGAGTGGCCCGGGGCAGGCCATGCTCTCTGGAGGCAGCCTGAGCACTGCATGGCTGTGCAGCAGCCTGCCCAGACCCTGCCCAGACCTTTAACAGACCTTGCCCAGACCCTGCCCAGACCCTTCTAGTCTGGGCTGCCTTCTCCAGCAATGCTGGGTGGTGTCCAAGGGGCAGACCTGGGCAGAGGAGGGGACCCGGGGCTGGCTGCGGCACGGGGCTGGGGTGCTGCTGGGACTCGGGGCAGGATCTGGTGTCTTTTCTGCTGAGAGCCAGGGCTGTGGCAGGTGCATTTGTTCCAGGAGGGGTTTTCTTCCCTCAAAGCTTCCACAGAGTAGCCCTGCCCTTCTCCATGCCTGCACTCAGATGGAGGAAGCCTTTGGCACCTCTCGTGTCTGGGTGGGTCTCCCCAGAGAAGCTGAACACCCACATTGCTCCACAAAACTAGTGCCTGGGTTGTCATCTCACCCACCAGCAGCCTGAAAACGGAAGGTTAAAGTGAAGTGAGCTTACGGTGGGGTTCTGTGTGAGCAGGAGAGAAAGCCCCTCTCAGCCCCAGTCACTCCGCGTGCCTCGGCCTCGAGCTGTGCGTGGACGCTTCCCACGGAGCGAAGCGGGGGTCCTCGCCGTGTCCCCGCTGCGAGCCCGTGGGTCCCTGCAATAAGCAGCCCCATTGCCAGCCTGTGGGGACGATGTGCTGACGGCAAGGCCTTGGAACACAAAGCGCAGGCACGGGCTGGGAGCTGGGCTCCGGCAGAGATAATTTGCAGCGGGTCTTTGAACGCAGCCGGTTGCACGTCATGCAAGAAGACGCTGTTCCTGCAGAGCAGACTCAGGTGCAGCTGAGCAAGCAGGAGCAGGGGGAGGCAGCAGACTGCAGGACGATGCCATGGCCCCGCGGGGACAGAGCGGGATGTTCTCGGTTCCAACCAAAGTAACGTGGGAAACCGGTACTTTTCCCAAACGGGAGCCAAATGCAGTTTTGTGCTGCAGGAGGCAGCTGGGTCCCTCTGGGCTGAGGCTGTGCCCGGTGGGCGATCCAGGCAGCGAGGAGGGGAGGCGACAGGCTGAGGGGAGAGGAGCGGGCTCGGGAAGCGTGGCAGAGTGAGAACACCGTGGAGATGGCAGGCTGAAGGGCAACGTGTCCAGGGAAAGGTGTTTGTTACAGGGGAAGAAAGTGCTGCTGGCAGCCCGGCTTTCCTCTTTTGCTCACCGTCCTCTCCAAAGCCCAGTGATGCCCCCCCATCGCAGGCAGCCCCCGAGCTGGCCAGGCTGTGCAGAGCCCTTTCCAGCCACACTCCTGGCTTGGTGGTAGGGCTGGGGGTGCTGCTTGGTGCTCTGCCTGGAGCAGGAGGGTGAGCCGTGCCCCCAGACAGCGTGTCCTGCAGGGGGTTTGGGGACATGTAAGGCCTTGGCCAGCTCCGGGGCTGCAGCCTGTAGCATCCAGAAAGCCCCCTCCCCTGTTCCCTGGAGCGGGACCCCAGGGGACAGGCTGTGGGAGCTCCTGTGTCCTTGGGGCTCACGGCTGGGGCGGCTGATGCTCAGAGCGGGGAGATGGGGCAACGGCCGTGGAGTCAGGGCAGAGCTTGTATGGCTGTTGGAGTGCATTTGGGGGGCTGGGAGTGGGGAGGGCAGGATGCTCATGGCAGGTACTGAGGATTGGGGGGGCACTGGGAGTGGGGAGGGCAGGGTGCTCGTGGGGGCAGAGCGAGGTGGGGTGCTGAGAGAGGAAAACTTGCAGGTGCCTGGGAGCCCAGAATCCCACCTGCCCTACCCCATGCTGTGCCCCGCTTCTTGGCCCGAGGGGAAGGCTCTGGCCCTGCACAGCCCCACAGAGCTCTGTGAGTGCCGCTGGGGCCACCACAGTGGGCTGCAGCGAGGCCAGCCCTGTGCCAGGAGACGGCTCTCTGCCTGGAGCCACCCCGTGCTGGAGCCGCGCTCTCCTTCATTGTGCTGAGCTGCTCTTCCACACCCTGCTGCTTCCCACAGCTTGTCTCTGCCCCACCTCTGGCAGCTGCCAGACAACATTTCAGGAGATGGAGCAGACAGGTCTGCAGCAGAGAGACTTCAGATGGGCTGGGGAGCTTGCAGCAGCTCTGCACAAAGGAGGTGATGAGCAATCTATCATCAGATCCCCCCACCCCGCACACTGCATATTTAATGGCTCTTTGGGTCTTAATGTTTAAATCTATCTAATGAGCATTTAACTGCTGCTCAATATTTAATGTCTGAATGTTCAGAGTAATAGTCCCATGTATCACAGTGGGTGTTGGTCCATCACCTGGGTGCAGGGAGAGGCTGCGGGAGAGGCATTAGTGCAGGGCCAGGGAGGCTGGGCAATCTGCTCCACGACACTGTTTGCAAGGATGGCAGGCTGTGTCTGCACTCTTTCTGGCTCTCTCTTCTCAGCAGTGCAGTAAAGCTGGAGCTCGTCTGTGCTGGTTGGGGACGAGGGCCTGGTGTCCTGCTGTGGGGCTGGCGCTGGAGCCGTGGGCTGGGAGCAGCCCCAGGCAGCCAGCCCTGCTCCCTGAGACCCTGGCCCTGGCCCACAGCGACATCCCACACCCAGCCTCTGACCTCGGCACGTCTGCAACCCGCACAGTGGTTCTCCTGAGCAGGCAGTCCCGCTGCGGCTGTCACTCCACAGAGGCTGCATCAAGACCTCTGGAGGTTCGGAGGTGACCACAGGGCCTGTCTCCATCACTCCTGCCCCCACCACTGGCACCCCGAGGGCTGCTGCACATGGATAAAACTGCACATGGTTTTATTCTCATGTTCCTGCTCATCACTGGCCATGACTGCAAAGGGAGTTTGTAGATGTGCCTGTGACTGGAGCAGGTGGAGATGTGGTGTGGAGTGACCTCAGTTCCCAGAGGAATGGGCACAGCTGCCCTCGAGAGCCTTGCTTCTAAACTTTACTGCTGGACAAATGCCCATGGTGCCAAAGGTGAAAGATGTTGACAGGAGTCATCACAACCAGATTTTTGGACCATGTCACAGATGGTATGTGAGACAAGGAGGAGACCCTGAAGTTGCCAGAGTAGTTCCTGAGGAACCAGTTCATGGGGACGGGGACACGAAAGGCTGGTGTGAGCTGGCAGTGGTAGTGCGTGCTTTGGGGTTTCATAACATTGTCACTGTGCCACGATGGGCTGGTGTGAGTGTGCAGTGTGTCCTTCTGGTGCCTTGGGCCCGGGTCCTGCTCTGTCTGTGAGTGCTGCACATTAGGGTTTCACGGGTTTGTTTGCCACAGCCTGTGCCCAGGACGGTCCCATGGCACAGGGTCCGCTCACCGGCTGCTCTGCCTGCTGGTGTCGTGGGGCTGACTGTGACCCACTGGAGGCAGGTTCCTTGTAGGGCTTTAGTCGTGACAGAGGCTGGGGTTGCCTGGAGTGGCTGGATCGGGAATCCGGGCAGGCAGCCTGGCAGCATGCCCCGTCTGCATCTCCTTGGTACTCGGTATCCATGTGAGCACGCCAGGATGTGCCTACACCAGAGATGGTGAGGAGGGGAACACTGTGTCCAGATGCAATCTGATGTATAAGCAGCAGGCTCTGGTGGGCACGCTGTCCCCCCAGCGCGGTCCAAGCAGATCCTGGGCTGTCACATCACGTTCAGCAATGCTGTGGCAGGTTGCCACAGAAAATGCAGAAATCAAGCACCTCCCTCGCACTCCTCTCTGCGGCTGTTACCCCGAGGTGGACAGCGGTGGCCCTTGCCCTGCAGCCCAGAAGAGCTTCAGTCCCTGGGGCATCTCATGCTCTGGGCTTATGACTGCGGCAGTTCCACGCACCTGGGCAGGTGTACAGATGGAAGGCAGTGACTTTGCCCCAACAGGGTCTCAGGCAACTGCTCATCTGCTGGTACAAGCCCTGCCAGCTCCCCAGCTGCCTGCCTTGTGCCCTGCTGTCCCTTGGCAGCACACCCCTCCCTGGGGAGCGATGCCGAGAATCCCCCCGCCTGTGTTCGCAGGTATGTCCCTTCCCAGGTGCTCACATGGGTGAGATGCAGCCCCAGCCCCACTCCCAGCAGCATTCTCCATGCGTATCCTGAGCACAAACCACGTGCCCCACTTTGGCCATGGGATAACTGCTCTCTCTGGTGTGGAGGGTCACTCTCTGCCATCTCAGAAGGGCTCCTCCATGTCCCAGGGGGTCCCTGCCCCACTCTGGGAGCCCCAGAGTTGCAGAGCTGTGCCCCAAACTGAGCACTAGCAGACTATGCTGTGGTCTCATACAGCCTGCTGTGTTACTGTGTGCCTGTGAAATCCTCCCCCGCTGCCAAACTGCGCTTGGCCTCCTCTGGTTTATCTGCCTCCCTGCCCTTTCCAAAATTACCCTCTCTCTCCCTGGCCCCAGCCCCAGACCAGTTCCCAGTCCCATCACCAGCACCACCCCAGCACCATTCCTGTCTCAATCCTGATCACTGCTTCTGTTCCTGTCACCATCACAGTCCCCACACCCATCCCCACCTCTGTCCCTCTCTGTTGCCATCCTGGCAGCTCCCTCCCCACTCGCCGGCTACTCCCGCCGGTCGCTGCGCCTGACTTCCAGGGCTTCTGAGGGAGAGAGATACCTGATTAATCCCAGAGTGAGCTGTAATCACATGGCAATAACTGCACGACTCCTGCTTATCTGAATGTGTAATCACAGCAATGAATAATATTCAGGGCTTAGCACCTCACTAATTAGCACGCTGCCGAGAGGGGAGAGGCTGTATCAGCTTCATGCAGCCCTCTCTGGGGCCGGACTCTGCTGTGGGGAGGGCAGTGACCCTCCTCCTGTGGGAACACGGCTCCAGAGGTGCCACACGTGCAGCCAGACACCATGCGGTAGTCCCCAATGTGCCACAGCAGTGGGGACCCTCATAACCCCCCAACCCAGCTGTGACGGGGACATTGTCCCACCTCATGCAGTGACTCCTGCTCTGCCAGGAGGTCCTCATCTGCCTGTGCTCCGAGCAACAGCTATGCCCAGCTTATCCCAGTGTGCTCACTGAGGACGTGGTGGCAGGGCACCATTCCTTGAGCCCAGTGTCCCCCGTGGGGGCTGTGGGATGCCTGTGCATCGCAGGCACACCAAGTGTGCCATGCTGTGCCCTGCTGGCACACAGGTGGGCACCCAAGGGAGATGCTCCTGGTGCTGTGGCTAGCAAAGCTGCTGGCTCACATGCCCTTTGTCTGCCTGCTAGCTTCTCCCAGCCCACAGCAGCAAGGCAGAGGCTTTGGTGCAGCATGGAGGGGACAATCCATGGTTATCCAGGCCAAAGCTGTCCCTTCAGGAATATCCCAGGCCACAGGCTGATGGTACCATCAGCTCCAGGGAGCAGAGAGGGTGGCTCCTCAGTGTCGCTGTATACGGTGCCATCGACCCAAAGGGAGCAGGAGGCCCTTCTGCTGTGGCCAAGGGTAACAGAGGAAGGACCCAGGAGTGGAAACCTCTGCCATGTCTGTGCCAGTCACAGTACTCCATCCAGAGAGCCAAGAAGGACAGGCTGAGAGTGCAGCCTGCGCCAAGCCTTCATGGGGTGCAGTGAACCACCACTGCCTGTGCCTGATAACCTGCCATCAGAGGGGGCAGAGACCCCCCCAGCTCAGCCCGGAGACCTCAGCACTGCCGTCATTCCCACAGACCTGCTGTGAAGTGAGGAACAAGCTACAGTGGGTCTGGTGCTGCTGTCTCCTCTCACCACTCACAGGCAGCCCTCCCAGTGTGTCGTGGCACTGACCCCCTCTCTGCTGGCCACCCACCCCTGCCCATTGCTGGCCCCAGCCACCACAGCCCTGAGGCTGATGTGACACAGACCAGGGACATCAGCCAGTCCTTGCCAAGTGGCGCAAGACCTAACATGAACCAGCGACACTCATACCATGAACAGTGAAAAGACACTGTCCAGATGAGCAATGTCCACAGCTGCATGTGTCATGCGGTGAGCGCTGCCTGTGTGTGAGCACAGCCTGCAGTGAGCACTGTCCCGGTGTGTGTCCTGCCCGTGGTGACACTGCCTGTGTGTGTGTGAGCACAGCCCGGGTGAGCCCTCCCTGTGCACACACGCACATGGCCCTGCATGTCCCTGCTCTGCAGACAGCACGTCCCCCTCTCCAGGACCCTGATGGCTGAGGTGGGGTGTGTGGAAGCGGCTGCTTTCCACCACCCTCCATGGCGAGAGCCTGGGGCAGTGGGACGGTGGCTCCAGCAGGGCCAGGGCATGAAGGCAGGGGCTGTGCCATGGCCACACCGGGACAGGATGTCCTTGCGGGCAGGCCGGCAGAGATGCAGCCTCTGGAAATGTGCAGTGTCACCAAATTAAGAGCTTAATTAGCAGGCATGTTTCCCTTAAGGAGCTGTCGCTTCATTATCATAGAGAATGGTGATTAAGCAGCGGGAAGGGGCAGGTGCTGCCAGCAGAACCCGGGGAGGCAGGCAGTGAGCGCTCGTTCCTCGGGCAGGGCAGGGAGTGTGTCAGACACCATCCTCTGCCCACTCCATCCCAGCACAGCCCTGCCCTGAACATCTTGCCCTACCCAGTTGTCCCCCCATGAGCTCCCCCTTCCCCTTGTCCCGCCTCTGCAGGCCCTGGAAAAAAGTCTTTCTCTAAGCCCTCTTCAGGTATTGAAAGGCTGTGATAAGGTTTCCCCAGAGCCTTCTCTTCTCTAAGCTGAACAACCCCAACTCTCTCAGCCTGTCCTCACAGGAGAGATGTTCCAGCCCCCTGATCATTTCCATGGCCTCCTCTGGACCCACTGTAACAGGTCCGTGTCTTTCTTATACGGGGGAGCCCAGAGCTGGATGCAGTGCTCCAGGTGTGGTCTCATGAGAAGAGAGTAGAGAGAGAGAGAATCCCCTACCTCAGCCTGCTGCCCTTGACTGCAGCTCTTCGGACAAGACCATCCAGCCAATTCCTTATCCATATAACTGTCCATCTGTCAAACCCATATCTCTCCAATTTAGCAGCAAGAATGTTGTGAGGGACAATATCAGAGGTCTTACAGAAGTCTGGGTAGATGACATCGTAGCTCATCCCTTGTCAATTGACGCAGTTACTCCATTGGAAAAGGCCACCAGTTTACTCAGACATGATTCACCCTTGGTGAAGCGGTGTTGGCAGTCTCTTATCACCTCCCTCTCTTCCCTATGTTTCAATACGTCTTCCAGGAGGATCTGCTCCGTGATCACACCAGGCACAGAGGTGAGGCTGACGGATTGGTAGTTCTGAGTGCCCTCCTTTTTATCCTTTTTAAAAATGGGCATGATGTTTCCTTTTTTCCCATCACTGGGGACTTTGCCTGACTGCCACGACTTTTCAAATATGATGCAGAGTCAGGTGCAGATGGTGCTTAGGCTGGCTGGTGGCCTGGCTGCAAGTCCCTCACTGCCCAGAGAACATGGTAACACATCCAGCCTCGGGGTCAGGAGTGACCAAAAGGGCTTGGAGACATCCACAGACGGACCACGGGCAGGTACCAGGTGTCCAAGCCCTACCGCAGCCCAGGCTCTGGTTTGCACCAGCTGTGGAGACCCACCACCAGCTGCAGGCTGTGCAGGAATGGGGCTTGATTCCATGTTGGCAGAGACAGGGGCTGTTCTGATCTGGGAGACCAGCACCTGTTTTCCCAGCAGGAACTGCAAACACTTGGCTTGCTTTGAGTTCTGGGAGCACACAAAGAGTACACCGTGGCGCTGGAGATGTCCCCCAGAGGAGATGCAGTTGTTTCTTGCTGTAAAGCTGGCCAAGACTTGCATTCAGGATTCTTTGCAAGGTGGTAGAGAGAATGCTTTGAAAATATGCTTATATGCAAAGTAGGCTCAGAAGGCTGAGCTTGTAAAGTGCTAGGCCGTGCCCAGTGGGGTGGAATAAAGTCTTCTGCCATGTGAGGTGACTGCACTGCATGAAGCAGGAGTTGAGAGTCCCCACAGACTCTGGGCACAGGCAGCCGCCTGTCACCACACTCAGGGACCCACAGCGTTCCTGTACACCGGGTAAGGTGGGCTGCAGCTCTTGGGAGAAGCACAGAGACTGGCATTCAGGGAAAGAGTCAGTGTCACCCTGAAAAGAGGCCACGAGAGAGTTTGGTATGCCTTCTGCAGAGCAAATTACAGGGAAACAAAAGCCAGGGCAGAGGTTTGGAGTAAGGACCAAAGGCTGTACCACTGTCCTGAAGGTGTGATGTAGTTAGAGGGACAGAGATAACTCTGCCCTATGAGCTGCAAGTAAAGCTTTTCATGTCACCGACCTGCCTGATCCTAGGCATGGCATTGTTGGTGGTTGCATCCTACTAAATCATTCTCAACTCTTGCAATAAGGTTTGTTTTGTGTTGAGGGTTACCTGAGGCACATGCCAAGGCTTCACCTTCCATGGGTGGGTGCTGAGAGCAGCCCACTGCAACCCAGCTGGGTGCTCAAGGAACACAGTGTTTGCCATGCGGCATGACGAGCTGGAGAAGGAGCTGGTAACACAGGGCACTGGTACAGCAGAGGCATTTTCAGTAGCAAATGCTAGCCAGAGGCTCTTCAGCAGCAGGACTGCAGGGACTGTGTCCACACCTTGGCATGGGAGTTTCCCAGAGCAGGACAATGCTGCCAAAAGCTACGCACAGGCTGTAGGTGGTGAGGTTCTGGACTCGTCTCCCAGCACAGCACAAGTGGTGAGGGCAGGAAACGTGGTGAGACACGAGATTCCTTATATGCACCGGCGACGCAGTGGTGCTGCATGTTGTGGGTTTGGGGAAGGCATGGGCTGCAGCCAGTGTCCCAGGACCCCCCTGTCATACCCCTGTGCTCTCTGCCCAGGCAGATCACGGGTCGCAGCCTGAGCCGGGGAGATGCACAGTCGGGTACATGCGCTCATCAAAGCCTCTGCGGCAGGAAACAGAGGGCTGAGCAGGGGGTGCCCGTAACGGCGTGCTACGAGGATGCTGCTGGCAGAGCCCAAGGCTTATCTGTGTCAGTGGGGAAGATCTGACATTTCAGAGTCCCACAGCAGCTGCTCCTACACCATGAGCTCGGGGAAAAGAGGCAGCTGCACCTTCTGCTATCATCAAGAGTCAGAAAACACAAGACCTCCTCCTGCATTTGTCCACCTTTTAGAGCCATTCTTGGACCACCAGCTTTGTACCAAAACACCCAGGAATGGCCATGAAGGGGACAGCACGGGATCCAGCATGTGGGACATGGCGCAGAGACGGAATCCCAGAAAATAAACAGCTTATTCTATGCGCAGCCAGGCAGGACTCGGTGCAGAGGCAGAATGCAGAACGCTGGGTCCAAGCAGACCCCAAAGGCAACACAAGCAGTGCTGGTGGGCAAGTGCAGGCGCTGGGCACTCACCTCGGGAAGGGCGATGTGGGGACAAAGGCTGTACACCGTCTGTCGGTGTCTGGGCTGCTCTGCACTCACAGTAGCAGAGGTGGCCCAGCAAGGAGCATCAGTGCCTGGAGCAGGAGGCAGGGAGGCTGGGAGAGGAGCCTGGTGAGCTCACAACAAGCTGTCCCTGAACTGGCACATCCCACGCTGTCTGGGGACAGTGTCCTGTGCCCGAGGAGCAACACCATCAGTCATGGCCTTCACCCAGGGTTCCTTGTGCTGGTTGAGGCCGTGATGGGCCCTGCAGATGAGGACCCAGACCCTGAACTTGCCTTGTTGGTCTGGGGGACTTGGAGCCCAGCAGAGACACGAGGCTTTGCTCAAGGAGCCACACTGTGAAGGTTTGGGTGATGCATCATCTCCATCCCGAGCTCTCAGCAGCATGACTCTAACAAAGCTCTGGGCACCAGCAGTAATCACCCTCACCAAGGGCTGCAGAGAGCAGCAGTGAACTGGGCTGGAGGGCTGCCCGGTGCACAGGCTTGTGGCCACACTCTGCTCGCAGTGTTAGCCCTGTCCCTGCTTGTGCTCAGCTGGAGCCAATTGCTCCTCTCCCTGGAGCCAGTCCCTAAGCACTCAGAGTGCCTCAGGAGAAGTGGTCACTGTATGGTGAGAGAGGCATTTTGCTGGCACACAGAATCGTAGAGAGGTTTGGGTTGGAAGGAACCCTTAAAGATCATCTAGTTCCAACACCTCTGCCCTGGGCAGGGACACCTCCCACCGGACCAGGTTGCTCAAAGCCCCGTCCAGCCTGGTCTTGAACCCCTCCAGGGTTGGGGCACCCACAGCTGTGTTCTCATTCTAACCAATGCCAGAGTGAAAGCCTCTCCCACAGCTCCTCAAGAAGTTCCTTGCCTGTGTCCTGGCCTTCCTGGAGACTGGGCTTGGGTGGAGGCTGAAGGAGCTGGCATGATCCCCTCTGTGCTGCCAGGAGTGCCGGGCACGCTGCTGGCTCCGTGGCGACTGCCAGCCTGGCCCCTCTGCTTCCCTCTCACCGTGCAGTGCACCGGAGCGTGGGAGCAGCCTCCGTTGCCATGGCCTTCCCTCCAAAGGACGGCAACCGACGGGGCTTCAGCCGGCCTCCAGCCTCCCTGCCACCCCACGCTACGCTGTGGGCGACTTAGTGATGGAAAGAGCAAGTGTGAAGTAGGGGGGGCCCAAAGGAGAAGGGGGAGCTGAGCTGTCCCTCTGATGCTGGGCCCTACTGCCCCATCACTTGTTCCCGTCAGCGCCTGCAGGACCTCAGCAAAGCAGAAGTCTGGGCACGGGGACGGCAGTTCCCTGCTCCAGATGGAGCCCAGCTCATGCACCGAGTGTGAGATTCAGAGACACCACTTGCCTCTGCTTCCCTGCAGTGAGACCCCCACCTTGGGCACTGTACAGCATCCCCTTGTGTAGCCACAGCAGCCACGTCTGCTCCATGGTGAGTAGGAAGCGTAGTCATCTGGACCGTCCTAGAGCCCCCAAGGTCTGCCTGAGCCTCTGGCCTTTCCATGGTCATCATCCAAGCCCCGTGGGCTGTATCTGGAGGACGGGTGCCTGTGGAGCCTCCTTGGCTTCTTTGCTTGACAAGGTTTCCCAGCCCTGCCCTGGTCTGCCTGGGAGCAAACTCTGCCAGAGCTGGGCAGCTTGGACTGCCCGCCATGTCTGCCCCTTCCCCTGCCTCCCCTGGTCCCCTGCACGGTCCCTGCTCTCCTCCCGGCTGCCAGACTGGAGGGACCAGATGGGCGCTGCCTCCGCCTGGCTCCGCGCTCCCGTCTGGGAGACACGGCTTCCTGCTGCTTCCCACTCGGCAGCATTTGCATCGCACTTGTTCCCTGACCTTTGGAGAAGGCAGCGCAGGCAGCGAGCTCCGTTCTGCATGCCGATGCCCCGTGCTCCATGGCACGGCACTCCTCTGCCATCCCTGCCCCGTGCCAGCCCCAGGAGGTGACCCCCACCCCTCTGAGCCTGGTGTGCCTGTCTCCCCCGGGAGTGTGTGCACCACCATCGAGAGCCCCCCGTTTGGGACACCCACGTCACCAGGGCAGAGGCTGTCTGTGCTGGTTCAGTCTCCCGGGCTGACCTGCCCTGTGTGCTCACACACATGGTGCCGTGCCCAAGTACCTCTTTGGAGGCTGAGGCTCTGCCAGGACCAACATGGCCCCGTGGCCATTCAGGGTTGTGTACAGAAGCTTCTCATCCGTGCGTGGACTCAAACGTGGGTCCCCTCCACGGCACTGCCCTGGGACTGCCCTGAGGGGCAGAGGGAGGGATGGCTTCCCATTCCTCCTGGGCTCGGGGGTGCTGGCCTCATCCAGCTGCACGTACAGACATGGGCACGGGGTTCCTCACTGTCCGCACCGCACACACTGACTGCTGCAGAGATCCCCCAGGCTGAGCACACTTTGGGCTACTCTCCCCTGAGCGATATCTCCTTGCCCAGCTCTATTTCACACTTGGTTGGCCTCAAGGGGAGCTGCCACATCCAATATCTCAGGAACTGCTCATATCGAGCTGCCCTGTGCCTGGGCTGTGGTGAGAAGGAGCTCAGGAACCGGCTGCCCCACCACAGCTCAGAGAGACCTGAGAAAAGGTCTCCCTATCTGCCCTCCCGGGGGGCTGCTGGCCAAAAGAAGGAGGTTCTGCCCCAAATCACCCCACTGAGGCCCATCCCTCATGGTTTAATTGCTCCCTGTGCTGTGTAGCCAGGCTCCGCTTGCTGGACCTCCACCAGGACCGGTTTATGTGTCATTTTGCCCAGAAGGGGTTCCCAGGGCTGTGAGACCCGTACCCACCCCACTGCCCTGTGACTAGGGCTCAGTCCCACGCCTGTGACCCCAGGACCTGTTTCCCTCCCGTGCAGCTGGGACTTGCTCCTGACGCCGTGGGGCTGCGGAGCGTGTCACAGCTCTGACCCGCTGGTGTGAGCGCTGCAGTACCCAGAAAACGCCTGGAGTCCTGGCGCTGGGGGAACGTGTCAGCTTTATAGGAACAGTGCATTCTCGGCTCTCCAGGCCTGTGAAGGAAATCCGGGAAGTTTGCCTCCATGAGCTAAAAAATACCCAAAGAATTGCAACTAAACATCTCATGATCAAAACCAGGCCAAAGGCACAGACAAAGCCTGGACGCTGTTTCCCAGCCTCTGAGGTGGCAACACTGTCCTGGAAAGCAGCAGGAAGACATCCCTTGGTAGCTGCAGCTCCCCTTGGAGGGTAGAGGAGGGACATTTAGGAGCGATGGCCAGCACAGGTCCCCGGGGATGCTGGAAAGCTGCCCCATGGGTGGGGAGAAGAGCCACGAGAGGTCCTGTGGCTGGCCGGGTGGGTCTGTCTCTCCTGTGGCTTGCCCGAGCCGGGGGTGACTACTGTGGGGTGACTCCCGTTGCCCAAAGGTGGGACTATGGTCAGGCAGGGACAGAGCCCGGGATGAGGCAGCAGCTTGTTCCTGGAGGGGACACAACATTCAGGAGAGCTGGCACCTGGATCCCTGCAGCTGCCGGGCACAGGTCTCTGTGTGG
Source organism: Calidris pugnax (assembly GCF_001431845.1). NCBI lineage: Eukaryota > Metazoa > Chordata > Aves > Charadriiformes > Scolopacidae > Calidris > Calidris pugnax. The sequence goes on along the minus strand of NW_015091670.1, from coordinate 1,302,790 downwards.
CGCAGGCCAACGAGGGCACGCCTGGCCTCCTTTCAGCCGAGACCACTCCGACATGTGTCCCTGTGGCTGCTGTGGCATGCATGGAGACCATGGAGTGGAGTGGGGCCAGGGGCACATCGGGCCAGGCAGCCTGGGACATGGGGACACAGCTGAGAGGGCAGTGGGGGACACGGGGACACAGCAGGGAGGTCATGGGGTGGGAGGGGGTGTCCCTGCTGGCGGGGCAGGGTCCCTCCTCCAGCCGGAGCCATGCCAAGGATGCTGCTGCGAGGTGACGAACTGGTCCCCTGTGCCCTGCCCCACTGCCCTGTCCCTGCCCACACCTGCCCAGGGCAGACTGCGTGTCCCAGCAAGCGCCCTGGGCCAGGGCACCGTCTGTCTGTCCGTCTGTCTGTCTGTCCATCCGGCACCGCTGCGGGCAGTGCTGCCTTCCGGCGCTCTGCTCCCGGCTCTGCGGCGGGGTTTCCTCCCGGCCGGCGGTGCTCCCACAGGAAGGGAGAATCTCTGCTCTGGCAAGGTGTTTCCTGGCTGCCCAGATAGGATGCGGAGGCACATCCTGACCCCCGCGGATGTGCACAGACCCCGGAGCTGTGCGTGACACAGACCCCCTGTGATGCTCGGCACCCCACTGCACCCCAAACACACACAGCCGTGTGTGTGCACGCAGGACCCCGTGGCCAGGCCCAGGACGTTCGTGTGTCCCAAGGCCGCTGCCTCAGCCCGTCTGCAGCAGGACGCAGGGCGCAGAGAGGGGCGGTAGCATGACCGGGACAGGGGTGTCCCCTTCCTGGCAGGAAAGGGGCTGAGCTGGCGGCTGTGGGTTTCCTGTAGGCTCCAGCTCTGCGGGCGCCAGGAGCCGGAGCAGCCTGTGCGGGACCACGCGGGTCTGTGGCAGGTACCAGCAGTGGGGCTGGGCTGGGGGGCCCTGCAGCCCCCGAGCAGTGTGGGGCTGGGGGCTGCTCTGCTCCCTGCTGGCACCACGGGGCTGGGACAGCCCTGGGAGAGGCAGCCCGGTCCCCCCGTTGGGGCCAGCAGGGCTGGGGCAGCTCCGGTACCTCGCCCCGGGGTCGGGGGGTTGGGGTGGCCCCGGGGCTTTGCGGTGGGGTCAGTGGGGCCGGGCTGGCAGCGCGGGGCTGCCCCACGGGCTGCGGCTGTGGACGGTTCAGACTATGCCGCGGGGCAGGCGTGTGGGGCCGGGTCGGGGCTGGGCCGTGGGGCAGGGC